>NC_137212.1:23158538-23181038 GCF_949987685.1 Ammodytes marinus
ACATATTTCTTTTGGGGGGAATATCTTTATGCCCCCCCCCCCCTCTCACACACACACACTACTTAAACCCAACCAAAGCCTTCGTGTGCATCCTTACTGTTAATCGCCACATTATCCTCCCTCTTTATGTTCAAATTTCACAAGATTAAAAATAGCAATAAAAAACAAACACAAATGACCTGCAGCCAACGGAGACAGGAACGGGCGCAGCGCTCGTTGAACTGATAGATTTGGCGAGGCCTCAGTCTGGGCGTTAGTGAGGATGAAAGCTGCGCGAGTTTGAATGACTTTGACGAGATGGAGTAAAATGAGATTTTGATGTATTTGGAATAAAGACAAAAAATCAAACCAAGGACGTTTTTTGTATTTTGTCTTTGAAACACGGAACAGACTAATTGTCTGTTAATATCTGAAGAGTATCTAAGACAGGCACACACACACACACACACACACACACACACACACACACACACACACACACACACACACACACACACACACACACACACACACACACACACACACACACACACACACACACACACACACAGTGGACAACTTGACGACAGATGGAAAGAAATTAAAGGCGAAGTAGCATTAATATTCCATCTCTTAATAACAACCACGGCCCTTCCCCCACCTCTGGCACCACACACACACACACAGACACACACACACACACACCAGAATGTGTACGTGAGTATGTGTGTGTGTAAACAGCACTGTCTTGGAGAGCAATTCCACTCAGCCCGAGACAAACAGGAAAAATTACACAAATTCAACTGCTCCCATCCTCCTCCCTCTTCCTCCTCTCTTCTCTTTCCCTCCTTTTTCTGCTCCACCCTTTCGAACCCCAAACCCCCAACAACCTGGTCTCCTTCCCCTTCCTCTTCCACTCCCACACACACACACACACACACACACACACACACACACACACACACACACACACACACACACACACACACACACACACACACACACACACACACACACACACACACACACACACACACACACACACACACACACACACACACACACACACACACACACACACACACAGAGCCCCACTGCCCTCCAGCCCTGCAGCCTCACAGCAAAGTAGAGAGCAATCCCTTGGTGGGTCAGCCAGATTAAACTGCCACTGTAATCCGCTTGGCTTTCACCTCCTTGTCCTCAGCCGAAGAGAAGAGAGAGAGAGAGAGAGAGAGAGAGAGAGAGAGAGAGAGAGAGAGAGAGAGAGAGAGAGAGAGAGGGAGAGAGAGAGGAAGAGGAAGAGAGGAGGTTTGGGTAGAGGAGTAAAAAAGGCAGAAGGATGGAGAGGAAAAGAGAGATAGTGGAGAGAAAATGTGAAAGATTGAAAGAAGGAAGAGAGACAGAGGGAAGAGCGAGAGAGAGAGAGAAAATACAGGAGGATGAAGGGGGAGGGCAGAGCCGGGGTGTGTGTGTGTGTGTGTGTGTGTGTGTGTGTGTGTGTGTGTGTGTGTGTGTGTGTGTGTGTGTGTGTGTGTGTGTGTGTGTGCGTGCGTGCGCGTGTGTGTGCTAAATGACAACAAGGGCATAGTGAGAGAGAGAAAAACAAGCAGTAGGGGGAAAAAGGAGAGAAAGCTAGAGAAAGTCAGCAAAACAAGAGAGAGAGAGAGAGAGAGAGAGAGAGAGAGAGAGAGAGAGAGGCAGCACAGGGGCTGAATTAAAGGAGTATGAATAGGAGGAAGTGAATAATGAATCTCATAAAAGGGAAGATATTAAGGACGAATAAGAGTCATATAAACTGTGTTACGAGAGGGAGTGATGAAGGACAGCGGGGTAATCCTGGCGGCAGCGCCTCTGTGGCAAACACTGTATAATGAAGCACCGAACAGGAAACCATGATCATGTACGCCCTAGTATTCATGTCATGATGAAATTTGTTGTGTACGAAATTCGTAGGAAACGACAGAGTCCCCCCCCCCCCCCGCCCCCCATGGCCGATCAGTACAGAATCCTTCCTGTCATTTAGGTCTGACCCTAGAGTTGTTGTGTTTCACCCCTTGGGGCCGACTGGTGTAATAATGAAAACGCCGTGGACATCTGTTTGAGAAATGTGCCCCTCTTCTCCTTAAGTTTTGTCCAAATCTCCTGTGCAGTGTGTTGGAGAGATGGAACATGAAGGGACTCAATTGATGTGGATGGATGAGAGAAGCTGTTGTTGTTGTGAAAAAAAGATTATGGATGGTTGTTCTTCACTGGTCATTCAGGACTCCTAAATGGAGCATATGGGATCCGGGCTAGCATGGCTAATTCCTCCCATAAATATAATGATGCAATATCGATTGCTGTCCTCCAGAAAACATTTGTGTTATTATTATGCTAATGTTCTACTGTCCAGTTAAACCTCTTCCCTGCTAGCTTGATGGTCATACCATGATGCTAGCATTGCAATGTGGTGCTTATATGTTACTTAAACCATATACATGACCGTTTTGATATAATAGTGATATATTATCACTTTTTAAGTTGATAGGGCAAACTTGTAACGTATCCCGGTAACCTAAACCAGTCATTTGGAGTCGAGTTTCTGGCCATCTTGCAAATGAAAGTCTGAATTTCACGCATGTTTAGCTCTACTTTTGGTCAACCGCCTCCTGAAGGAAATATCTGTCTCTTCAGCATGCTAAATGTTCCATTATGTGCAACCGCTACTCGCTGTAAACTGTGTTTTTTTCTTTTCTTTTTGCTGATTGGTGCTGAGACGTTGTGGTCTGGACAGCTAAACAACCTGCTCAAACTAATGTTAAGCTCTGTTAAGCCGTGCAGAGCTTCGGTTTCAGGTGATGATTGTCCCGATAGGTTCATAGTGACCCCTTTCACGTTATCACATCGTTTTCAAATAGTCATTTTGCTATTATACAAACACCAACTAAAGCTGCTTTAAAAACATAGTTTGATTAAGTTGTTTGGTTGGATAACAGAAACGAAGTCCGCCAAATTACATTACCAAATATATTTGCATTGCCTTCCAGAATAAAGCCTTATGGCTGGTTCAGCTTCTTCCAAACTGCTAACGCCAATCACTGAAATCCTTATCATGGAAATGCTAATAACTTTACATTTTAATTCACAAGGCCAAATCCCTTTCACTCCAAAAAAAAATAAGAAATAAAAATGTCACCTTTCAACCAAAACTAGCCATTAAACGGCCACAAGAGAATAGACAAAGCTGTTCACATGCCAGGTGTAATTTGAGACATCGATGAGCGCCTCTACCCTGTTAATCAGGTTAGAATTCAATTAGAAACTTAATGAAAATGAGATAAACAAGTCAATTTGTGCACAGACAGTAACAATTATCAGAGCAAGGCCATCCTCCAGTTACAGGTCATTTGCATGTAAATGCACCAAATCTCAGGTCTCAAAGGATCTACCATTCACATCCAGTCAAAGTCGTACCAGGCTTTAGTTTGAATGTAGGAACTCATCATATCAAAACAAAACATTTCTAACAGTAAATAAGATCAGAAACATAGCCAAATATGTAAAACTTTTCATTTGAATATTATTGTGGAGGTTTTGCCCTTATACGGACACACATGGCATGGCAATGACATATTGTACTGTATATTTAAATTGCATATTTGCAAAGACAGTCAATCTTACACCTTCCAAATAAAGTCTGAAATCCCTGTTGTAGGCCTGCACCAAACTGAGTTTAATACTTAAGTTCTGTTAATGAATCTTCATAAGAAAATATCAACATCACCTCTGTTGCCTAAATTTGACTATTACAACAATGAAACATTCACGTGTTGGTAGAGTGCATAGTGTAAAGCGTGTGAGTGTGTGGGGAGTGTGTGTGGCCTGGGTACATGAGAAGACTGTTTATAGTGTGGAAAAGAAATAGAGCTAACAGGTAACCCCCACTATACCCGGGTGAGCGGGGGATGGAACGAGGGAAAAGGAGAGCAGGAGAAGGAGAGGCAGGAAGAGGGAGGATATCCTACTACGAGGAAAGGCTGTGTGATATATGAGCAGGCCACTTCAAATGAGCCGGGGGGAGGGGGGGACACTCCTTCTCCAATAAAACCAGGGGAGGTAGAAGGAGGAGAAGAAAGGAGTCGGAGAGAGCGACTGAGATTTCAAAGGGGGGTGTTACAGTGGAAAAGAGGAGAAGTTGTGGAGGGAAGTGTGTGCCAGATGAGCCGGAGTGGAGAGGTCTGAATGAGGGTGGGATGCTGCTGCTATAGTGGCACCATAAAACCCACTAAAGTAGGAAATTCACACCAGACCCTGCCAGCAATATAACTACTTTAAGACACAAATCTGCAGGAGAGCTTCTTTAATGTTGCAGTAAATGTGTAAAGATAGTAGCTTAAACTGAATGCTACCACTATTATTTAACTAATGATGAGATGGTTGGTAAAGAATAGATTATTTTTTACGTTTTAAACCATCAAAGCTCTGGAGATAGAAAGTGAAGAGGGACTTTATGCAAAAATGCTAAAGTTAGTTCACTGATTTAAATGATAAAATAAACAATACATTTATAAAATACATAGGGTTGGATCAACGCATGGTAAAATTCACTTTAATTCAGATATTTTTGTATTTTCGTATATAATAATCCAAAATAAACATTACAAACCCAGATTTCCTTCTGCAAATAATGAGTCTTGAGAATGTTGCAACCTCACACGAAAGTCAAAGCAAGCCGCAAAGCCCAAGCCCACATACACACTCCAAATCATACACACACACCCACACACACACACAAATGTACACACACGAGGATGCATGCAGCCATGTTCGTGTCCTAAGAGAAGTGATTGATGATTTCAGGAAGGGGCTCTTGGGCAGAGGAAGTCCAGTCTGGGTCAGACTTCATCGACACATCCAGCCATGAGCACCATCTGCATGCACTCACAAGTCACACACACACACACACACACACACACACACACACACACACACACACACACACACACACACACACACACACACACACACACACACACACACACACACACACACACACACACACACACACACACACACACACACACACACACACACACACACACATACACACACACACACACACACTCTCTAAAAGTCACCCCCCCCCCACCCCACCACCACCACCATCACCCCCACCCACACACACACACAACCCCTCTCAAACACAGGAACACACTCCTATACTCATTTGGACATGCGATACTGTTTCTCTAATGCTGTTTACTATAATGTCTTTCCTCAAGCTAACAGTGTGAGTGAGTAAGGCGGTGTGGGGGATGGGTGGGTGGGGGGGGCACATAGTCAAGGTGAGTAGAGTTATTCGGGCACACCGGCCCAGCGTGCACTCTACAGTTTTGGGGCTCCGTGTGCCATTGTGGGCCAGCATGGGGCTGTTTTTGACAGCAGCCATTACAACAAATAATTGAACAGCAAATGAAGACAAATGATATGATTGCAGCGCGCGTCCCAGCAGTCAATCCGCTATCTAGGTGGTTCCCATTCAACGCCATTGATCAGCTTTACAACCTAAGTAGCTGGCCAGGAAACTAAATGGAGGCGATCAATGCTATTTAACAGATTATTGACTGCTGACTGGTTGCCAGAGATCAAAATAGAGACAGGAGGGGGGGATGAAGAAATAAGCAAATGGAGGAGTGGAATGAAAACACATGAAATTGGAATCAGTTCCTTTGCTCCAGTGATGATAAATGGGAAAGAAAAACACTGAGACAGCACAGAGCGGGGAGGAGGAGAGAGGTTGCACTTTGAGTGCGCGCGTGAGCATCTGCATTTAATGAAGGAAGCAAGGGAGAAAGACGGAGAAGACAGAATGTGAGAAAGAAAGAAAGAATGTGAGAAAGAAAGAAAGAAAGAAAGAAAGAAAGAAAGAAAGAAAGAAAGAAAGAAAGAAAGAAAGAAAGAAAGAAAGAAAGAAAGAAAGCATCTCAGCTTGCAGCCAGTGTTATCTGAAAAAAAAACTTGTTTCAAGCTTTGTATGTGACCAGATGTGGTCCGTGCACCTCTGTGCTCATGCATCTCGCACTCCACACGAAGGCTTGCACACCTTCAAAACTCCACTCATTAATAGCCGGGGTGGGGGGGGGGGGGGGGGGGGTGAACAAAAACTACTCAACAAGGAAGAAACCCAGTGGAATCAGCCAGTAGTTCTTTGTAGTTTCGTCTTTGTTCATCCAATCGTTGATGGCGCAATGACAATGTGTTTGACTGTGCACTGCTTCTTGCATGTTTGGACTGCCCGTGTGTTTACAATGCATGATGAACCAGACCTGTGCCGGCCGTCAGCTCCTGTGGCCTTTAGTCCTGAGCGTTGACTGGGATGGTTAGTTAGGAGCAAAGTGAAGGTGGTGTGTCCTCTAAATATTCAGTTCAGTCCAAAGCAGAGACAGACAGAGGGAAATCTGCACTGACATTTCCTAGAGTGTAAATGTTTGTACGTGTGTGTGTGTGTGTGTGTGTGTGTGTGTGTGTGTGTGTGTGTGTGTGTGTGTGTGGGAGAGAGAGAGGATGGGGCAGGGGTTGGCAGTGTTTAACAACCTCCAACACTCCCAAACCACTTTAGTGTTTAACACACACAGTAGTGTGTTACCATGGCGACTGGGCCCAGCTATGGGGCCCAACTCGTGAGGCTGCATGTTAGTTGTCCATATGTGTTATATTCATATATATATGTGTGTGTGTGTGTGTGTGTGTGTGTGTGTGTGTGTGTGTGTGTGTGCACAACAAGACCAGCACTTTAAAATATACCAGTTGCATGTAGATTTTGTTGGGCCTCAGTTTCATTTGAGATGGTTGTCCAAATCTTTATCTCCTTCTACATTTTGTCAAATTTGCTTTAAAAAAAAGAACACTGTGCTTTGAAACTTGGGTGAAAGCTTCAGTGAGTAACTGTGTGCATGTGTGAGTATATGGACTTAAATATGGCTATTGTAGACATGAGCCTGTGAGAATGTGCATGTGGTGTGTTTTTGTGTGTGTGTGTACCCTGCCTGCGTCTGTGTGTGCCTGCCTTTGTGTGTGTGTGTGCCTTTGTGTGTGTGTGTGTGTGTGTGTGTGTGTGTGTGTGTGTGTGTGTGTGTACGCACTCCCCTTGCCTTTTCTCAGTTCAGCAGAACCTCATTAATTCAGCAGGAATGGAAATCATTTTATGCACGGAGTGCACAGGAGACAGAAAGAGATGGAGAGGAGAACACACGCAAGGGCGGGGGTGGAGGAGGGCCACAATGAATACTCAAATTTCTTTATTTTTCTTTACTGAAAAATCATTCAATGAAATTAAAAATGATTTCATGTTCTGGATAAATTGTGCAATGCATATACAGTATTTGTCACAAAGGGAACTCTACACACATTTTACTGCTATCTAATCACAATTATGTTACATTGCGTTACAGCCATTTGGTTGACAACACTTGAGAAATGAGACACAATTCTAATCTCAGCCTTGATTTATCCAGATTGAAATCTCAGATGGTTCATACGCAAACAAATGGTCTGACAAACAACCAAATATAGCAAACGACCAGATGGATACATTAATAAAAAAAATTGGTAATCTTCCTTATGTAGCAGCAAATCAGAGCCTCCTCTGTCCCTCCCTCTCTCCCCTCCTCCTGCCATCTCTCCATCCTGCAGCCCGCCACCAGACAATATGGAGCAGACAGTAATCTGGCCATGCACTGAAGAGATTACAGAATCTAGCAGGACGGCTCAGTGCGGAAGAGAGCAGCTTGGTTCAGCCCAGCGTAGACCACGGCAGCTTTTTCTGACAGACGCGAAGAAACTCCAAAACTCGAGCAATCGCCCCAAACCGACCAACTGAATTGAGCTGGTCTAAATGCTCTCTGTCTCACACTCGCAGAGCGTTCGCTGGTTGCCCCCACACACACTCACACACACACACACACACTCACTCCTTCAGTAAAAGATGACCTTTTCAGAGTGCAACATGCAGTGCAGTGCAGTGCAGTGCAGAGCTGAGGATGTCTCTATTCCAAATGTCACTTTTTTACAGGAAAGATCTGATGTGGTAAAAAAAAAGAAGAAGAAAGACTGCAGATGGGATACAATAGAGAGGAACAACACATGTACAGCATGTGCACACACAAAGTGTAACTTTTGGTCCTTTTCTTCAAAGATAAACACACACAAACATGAACACGCTGAAGCTTAAATAAGTCCAAAGATTCAGTCAATAACAAAACAGATGTGCTGCCCTATTTATCCACTGAACTTAATCAGAGAGAGAGATATAAATAACCTGATCTGAAGGCTTACATCCAGGCAGCAGAGTCGAGGTTGGAAGTTCACGCGTTGCAGTAGTTACTAAGTACATGATGCGGATTTTTGGATTTTGCAACGCTCTCAGCGGAATAAACCCTAAACAGCAGCTCTGACCCTATGCCGAACCTTAAGGCTGGCTAAAAGGTGCCAGTGCGAGAGTCACAGATGCACACACACAAACAATGATATTATATCTTATTGTGTGGTGTGACAATGTTTTCAGCTTCCCACTGCCTGAGGCTGAGCCATTGGCAGGTTTAAAATAGCGAGGACAGGTTAATATGGACACACTCAAAGCTGCATGACTTTGTTTGTGTCAGAGTGGCATGATTGGTACCAAGCATTTCTCAGTATATCTATGAAAAGCTGAAAAAGATGTGTTTTTTAGGTGTTACATCAGCTGCTTTTGGGATTGTCAAAGAAAACAGCAAACGCAAGCATGAAACCGCAAGTTTTTGAGATCTACTCCCAGGGAGGATTTTTTGGAAAACACAACGGTTTTGGTTTCTTGTAAACACCAAAACCATCTTCCCTGGTAACGCTGACGTCACGGCTCCACTTCACGTATGCGTAGTCTATAACATTTGCTGTCAAAATACCCACACGCGAGTTATAAAGTTAGAAGACAACATAACATGAAAGGTGTCTCCGCGGCACCATCACTGTGATCAGCAGAGTGTCGTGCAGGGCTCAAATATAACACTCGCCAATTTAGTCTAAGCGATTAGTAAGTTATTGAGACCACCCGACACTTTTTCTGGGGAAAGATTTGTACTCTGCCGGTTTTTCTAGCAAAATAAACGTGTGTAGCTTCTATATGCCAGGGACACGGCTCTCTCTACATTAAAAAAAACACTATCCATAGTTCAGAGCGCAGCGGTTAAGTTACTGTTCAACAAAAGGAGCATTAAGTCTACGGCTTCACAGTAAAAGCATTTCACTGGCTAAACATTAATAGCATTTCACTGGACAAACGTGAGTCGACTTTTATTTTGAAGTACGCCTAACAGGAAAGTAGCCGCTCACAAAGCCCCTTCACTATAAGCATGTCTTCTGTTTTCACGAGTTCAATGCGGTGAAATAAGAGGACAGAAAGCTTGTAATTTACAATACTTGTAACCCCAAGCTTACACCAACCGCTTTCTGAACGTTAATGACATTACTTTTCGGTTACAGTAAGGTTGTATGCATCAAATTGTACCGGAAGAGCTATCTACTAAGCTGTGTCAGCGCTGACTATTGGCTTGGCATGGCTGCTACACTGCTACTACAGCGATTTCGTCCCGTTTCCTCTGAAAACATGTGTACGAGTGAAGATGTCAGATAAATTGTGTCTGAACGGGGTTTTTTTTTTAAACCAAAAACGGGAAAACTGTCACGTTTTCACCGTGTAAAGTGCCCCTAAATGAAGTGTAGCTGAAAATGAGCTGCCCACAAGACACACACACAGGATTTCATGACAAAATAAACAGCAAACACACAGTTGATTTTGAATTAAATGTTTCACAAGGTCTTTTTTTCCATGTGCCTCTTGCCTTTAAACCACACGGGCCATCCGATTCACTTAGACAGGAATTATATAATCGACATCTGTGCGCACACCTCTGCAGACAACTTTACAGACTTCCAAAAGTAAAGAGCAAGTTTTCAGGATTGAAGGTGTTAAAGCAGACGGATCAGAAGAAAAGCTAGGAAGGTGCAGAGGTAGATAGTAGTTAGCAGGTTGACATCAGAGCGCTATGGGTGAGGTGTAATGACTGAGGGAAGGAAGAGATGAGGAGTTGCTAAAAGTGGTTGTCTTGCATAGAAAGAGACCGAATAAAATGAAGGAGTTGAATTTAGAATGACAGGGACGGGCCTACTGAGAGAGGGATGAACAGACAAAGGTGTGGTAGTCAAAGTAGGGTAGTTTCTGAAGGTGTAAATGGCAGAGGGAGAGGAGGGCTGAAGGAGCCAGGTGTGGCAACAGACCACCAAGGTAATCAGTGGGCCAATGGGGAGTCATTCCACTCAAGAGTGAACGGGCTGCCGAAGCACCTGGAATAAAAATAATCATTACGCTGTATTAAAGTCACTGTCTGTAAATAGACCCTGGGCAGCAGTAAAGCCCGCACACTGTGGCCAGCCGCCATCAGGATGCTTGCACACCTTCACACACACGTATGTGAGAATGTGAAACACACCCCGCTTTCAAATAAAATGGAAGAAAAAAAACATTTCTGTTTTATGTGAGTATGTCTCTCTGCATGGTCGGGCGGTGTGAAACTCCCCTGCTGATTCTGTGCATTTATTCCTTGATTACAAAGACAAGCCTTTAACAGAAACAAACTGTTCTCCAAATATAACCAGCTCAAAGCACATTCATTAGCCCCCCCCCCCTTCCTCTATAAGTTATAAGTGTTATTTTAGCAACAGAAACCCCCCGTCAGAGGCTTGAATTGGATCTCTCTCACACATTTACTCTGCCTCTCACCATTGCCGCCTTTGGAAAATGAGGATTAAGTCTGCATTTAAGGAGAATTTGAATTGCAAATCAGGCTTTGTAATTGTTTTAGTTTTTCTAATCCGTGCAGGGAGCGCCTCAGTGTAATGCAAAGTTGGGACAGGCGAAAACATCTCGGCCATTCATCTGAGGGACGACTTTGTTTGTTTCACCACTTGGTTTAATGAGACTTAATGAGCAGGGTGTCCGATCAGCACCTCACACACACACACACAAACACACACACACACACACACACACACACACGCACGCACACACTCACACACACACACACACAAATGCATGCACGCACTCACATAAACACACACACACACGCACACAAACAAACATTCGCACACACGCAAAAACCCATGGGCTCATTGATAGTGAGGCGAGTTTACTTTGGTTGTGAGTTTGAGTGCCCAGCTGGTACTTGAGACTGGTGGACTGGCAAAACTGTGCAGCAGACAGCAGACACACATGCGCACACACACACACACACACACACACACACACACGCTGTGCCAGGGACACACTGTGCCAGGCTGCAACGTTTGCCAGCTACATGCCTGCCCACTGCCCCAAAGAGAAGCAGAGGCAAAAGGAGAAAGGGCAGGAGTGAGTGTGTTCAAGTCTGTGTGTGATGCCGGTAACTATTGTCGGAGTGGACAAAGGAAAAGGAGTAACTTACTTTTAGAAAAAGGAATGTTACAGTGTTCAAAAAAGGAGTAAACTCAAACTCCAGAGAGTCAAGCAGAGCTTTGATTTGAAGCTAAAGTTACTCATTAATTCATCTTATTTATGCATTTCTCAAAGCAACTTAACGCTGCTCCATTTGCATGTTAAGCTATTCAAAAAACCAGCCGCCCATGTTGCTTGACGTGGCATGTGTTGTTTATAACACGTAAATACAAGCATCATGCGGACCTCATGACGTGACAAAGGAGAAAAAGTACACACTGCACACTAACCCTGATCTATGCAATAAACCCTGACTTTAAAAAATCAAACTTTTCCTCATATCACGTCCATTATAGCAGCGGATAAGAAATACATGTGCTTCTCTAACTCCCTGAGTGTACCAGGAGGAGTGTGTGTTTAAAGAAAGGTATCACTCCCTGGGACCCACCTGACAGCACTTGTAACCATCATCAGTGTTCTAGACCAAACGAGGAACGGCAGTCAACGGAGTTCTGCTGCAAGCTTCGTAGTGTGGATTGCGAACGGGGAGCTCCGAAGCTGAAAAAAGTTGACTGGGGGGGAAAAGCAGTGCAGAGTCCCTTTCATGAAAAACCTTCCATAAAATGTACTTGGTAAAACAGTAAAATGTTGTCAAAAATAACCCGACATAGCCATCTTACATTGTTAAGCCATGTTGTTCTGCCCTACTTCTTGCAAACTTAGGACAACACGCTATAAGAAGTCAGTTGCAGGACCCTGAATGAAAGTTCAAACTAAGCAGATTGCAAACACAGCAGAAGCATCATAATTGCAGTAATTTAGGCCAATTTTTTGTGCAGGAGAGGGTCTTTTTAAACAATGGATAAAAGGCTACAGAAAGTGGATGTGGTTTGGGAGTCAACAGCGTCGAGGGAACTTCAAAGAAGGTGTGAGAGAGAGGTTAGTGTGTTGGTGTGTGTGTGTGTAGATGTCAGAGCACAGGAGAAAAACACCCCAGACAATATGCCACGGACGCAAACACCTCAGACATGGCATCCAAGTCCCTGACAAATTCCTCACTTCAATTCCCAGACTGGGCCTACAGTCGAGGCAAACCAGTGATAAATCTTGCCTTTTTTTTTAAATGATTCAACCGTAATTTATTTCTGTAAAATGACTACACTGAAAGAGAATTGGCAGCTTTCACCCCGCACGGTCACACTGGGAGAGATAAACAAATGCCCCGAGGAGTTTCCACTGTTCCATCAGAATGTCGTATTCATTTTTTAAAGCGTTCCTTCAAATGTTATGGACGATGATGTCGCAAGTAAGAGGGCATTCATGGGTAACTGGGTTAGGGGGGAAAATTGAATGGCACTAGGTTGGGAATCTGCATGCACTAAAGGGGGGAGAGTGAACGCTGCAGTGTTTGGCTTCTACAAAAACTTATGCTGCTCCGGCTAGCCAGATGCACGGCATAGCTAGGTCTTCAAAACTCAGATGAACTACAAAAAAAATGCAGACTTCAAAAAAAAAGAGTCCCCAGTGTCTTCAAAACACCTCTTTCTCCCTGCATGCATCTCCCTCTCCCTCCTTCCTCCAACTCCCCTCCTTTGCTTTCCTCCTCTTCTCCCCCCCCCTTTCAGTCACTCATCCCTCTGTCTTCGTCCCTGTATGTCTGTCTGTCTGTCTTAAAGCCTGTCTCTGTCAAACCCAGATCCTGGGAGCCCCATTCTCACACAGTCAAGATCAAATGCTAAACCGCGCAACACATTTTTTGAGCTCGTCCAGAATGAACCTGCGTGGAGCAAGTAAGGAATCACAAACAATATTTGATCTAGCGCTTCTGTCACTTGCAGACCTCCAGCCGAACACACGCACAGCTTGAGGGCAGCACTTTTACAGGCTTTGGTGCCTCCCTCAGATAGGGAAAGGTATACACAGACAGAGAAGCCAACTGGCCCTTTTTTTTCATTTAGAAGGCAACAAAGGTAAACAACGGGCACACAAAGACCTGCGTCCTCTCGCTCGACGCACCGTCTGCCTGCAGCCTGCACTCCACGCACTGTTTGATATTAAAAGACGACACAGGCCAGCACACAGGAGGAGGTGGCTCTGGTAGGAAGACAGATAGAGAGACGGACAGAAATGGAGACACAGCGTTGTGGCATGCGGTTTGTGTGTGTGTGTGTGTGTGTGTGTGTGTGTGTGGGCTATTTTTAAACCGTAAAAAAAAACGTCCAGGAGAATCTGTATAAAGAAGACATCGCTGTGCCAACGCCGGCTCCATTCCTACGCACTCTTTCTCTCTCTCTCTCTCTCTGTCTGCCTGTCTGTCTCTCCTCTCCATCCCTCCATCCATATACCTACTCTGCCTATATTATGGACGTTATTATTATTCCTGCATGTCGTCATGGTCGCCCCCGCTTCTCTCCTTCCCCCGAGCAAGAAAGCGGGCACTACTGGCACCCAGCCAGATTACCCAATCAATCTCCTCTGAAGGGGGGAGGGGGGGGGGAGGAGCGGGGGAGGAATAAGAAAGAGAGCGTGGAACAGAGAGGAAAGGAAAAGAAAGAACAGGGGGGGGGGGTTGGAGGGGCTCGGAGGACGTGGGGGGTTGTTGGCGGTGAAAAAGACCTGAGAGGAATCGAAGCAGGGGGAAAAAAATCGGTGCAGGATGAGTAAATTCTGTCTAGGAATAAGCAAAAGGACATGGACAAAGACATGCTATGAACAGAGAATGAACGCTTTCCGCAGAGGTGCGAGCGAGAACGGGGTGACGCGGGGAGTTGTGGAGATGGAAAACACACAAGAAAATAAATCACACGCAGTTTTTTCCAGACAAAGGCTTGGCCGGTTGTTGACAGAGAGCAGCTCCTCCCCTCGTGCCACCTGTTACTGTGGTCCAGCCTAACAAATGTTTAACCCTCTTAAAGAGTCCCCCAGGCAACAGCCAACAGTGCACCTCTCCGTCTATCTACTGTCCACACACACTGCATGCTGGGAGCAGGCCGGATTGGGGCTGCAACTAACTGTAGTTTTCATTTTTGTTATTAAGATGAGTTGATTTAGAGCTGAATCCGTTGACTTTAATCAATTGATTGTGATGGATGGCCTTTTTTAATTAGAACATTTGCACTTTTCTTTGTGATATGTGAAAGTCAACCGAATACATTTGGGTTTCTGTGTGTTGATGAGAAAAAATAAGACACTTGAAGATGTCTAGGGAATCCTGATGGGCATGTTGCCCTATTTTCTGATAGGAAATGCCCAAATTTGGTAAAAGCCAACATGCCAAATCCTCACATTTGAGAAGCTGGAACCAGATCCTACATACCATCTTGAAGGATGAAATGATTATCATTACTTTTTTACTACATCATTTCAGAACTCAGGTCCACAAGTGTTTTCTATATTATCTTTCCTAACAAGATCTATTTTTGGACAAGTTGCAATGTTAAAAAAAAAGATGATGGTCTAAATGTCCACATTGGATTGCTCCTCCTCAAACGTTATACGCCCAGAGCTGAGAGTCAGAGAAGCACAGTGTTTGTGAATGACGCACTTGTGGCACTAAATCTGTGACACTCCGTAGGCAATGAACCCGGACTGGCATGAATCACAGATGTTTGGGGTCGCGACCTCTGGCTTGGGTAAAGCAAAATGTCTGCAACAACAAGGCAGAGTATATCGCTTTTCTGAAAGGCTGTTTGTCTGCGATGGCAAGTGTGTGCGTGTGTGTCAGAGAGGGACCAAACAGAGACTCAGTCTTCTGCCTGCTTTAATGTGAGCAAGAATGTGTGTGCGTGTGTGTGTGTGTGTGTGTGTGTGTGTGTGTGTGTGTGTGTGTGTGTGTGCTCGCGTGTGTGAACATGCGTGCCTGCTCGCTCGTCAATATGTATGCTTTCTTCATCACACAGCTTCCATCCTTTAATCATTCATATTGAGTTACTAAAGACGTGCAATGTTCTCCTAATCAAACACGTCTCCTTAACAAAGCGCTCGTTTGAGGAACATCCAAATTCCAGCAGAATAGACGACAATGAGATTAACGGATCTCTTTCAGGAAATAAGACATGATTAAAAGGCAATGTGAAGAGGACAGACAGAAACACAACTCCGACAATTAAGGCAACAAGAGAGACCACTTTAAATGACTTAACAGAGGTACAACAAGACTTCAGGCTGTTCCCAGCTCCTTATGAAACAGGGCCTGGGCCATCGTGCTCAATTTGACCGTGTGCACGTTCATTTGCATACGCCACCGTGTTCCCTTAAGAGCGTGTGCGTTTATTTGCATACAAGCGCATGTGTGTGTGTGTGTGTGTGTGTGCGAAATGTACATAAGCGTGCCTGGCATTTGCATGGGTTTACGCGCGACTTTTCGAGTGGCTATGGCTGCAGATTCGGGCATCCAGGGGGGGATGCCAACCAGCGATCCCAGCTATACTGTAGTCAAAGGGCCTGCAGTTCTGGGAGTGTGGCCAGGGCTCCAATCCCACCACATTCCCCTGGATTCTCTGTCAACCGGCCCCCCAGATCTGAGGATTAGCACATTATATTCCATTATCTTTCTCTCTACATCATCTTGACTCACAGCGGAGAGCCAGTCAGGACAGGAGGGCTGAGTAAGAGGTGGCTTCAAACACACGGAGCAGAGCCAAACCAAATCTGTAACCAAGACTATACTCTTGTTTCAATGCTGCCTAGCAACCAGATTAGTACCGGGAAACAAATAAGCAAACTGTATTTCTAAAATGTCCATTTTATAGCCCCAGCCAGCACTGATATTTTCCTCTTTCTCTCTTTGTTGTTATCGGAGACAAACTGACAGCTTCAGCCACCAGAGAAGACCATCAATTATATACAAATATATCATGTAACAAAAACATAAATAAAAACTATTTATCTTTCACACATTCCTCTTTCACTATTCCTTCTGAACGACACAAACACACACACACACACACACACACACACACACACACACACACACACACACACACACACACACACACACACACACACACACACACACACACACACACACACACACACACACACACACACACACACACACACACACACACACACACACACACAGCGGAGTGTGTGCGACTCCTGGGAGCTGTGTTGTTTTTCCACTGTGTGATCCGGTGGGTACCTGGGGGAATGAGGAGCCGTTATCAGCAAGGGGCCGTGATGGAGACTTGATCAGGCCGTGGGTCTGCGGGGACCCAGGAGCCACAGTTAATCAGAGACAGACAGACCTCTCATCACCCTGGGGATTCACACGCTTTGACCCTGACACTCTCTCTCTCACTCTCTGTCACACGCACACACACTCGGTAAACGCACGCACGCACGCAAGCACACACGCAAGCACACACGCACACACACACACACACACACACACACACACACACACACACACACACACACACACACACACAATCCCTTCTTTCCACTGTTGTCAGAGCCTCTGCTACACCTTCTGCAGATGCATACACATTTTAGTGTCATACTATGCATGTTGATTATCACCTTGGGTTAAAGTTCAAGCAATTACAATCAACAATAGAGGTATTCAAAGAAAAAAAGGCCTGTGCAATATATAGAATTCCTTTCATTATAAAATAGCATCACTAAAAATGCAGTGGCCCCCTGGGTCAGTCATTACCAACTCATGCTGTGCAACTAAATGAGTTTAAATTCTTGTGAATTAAATCCCATCATTTTTCAAAGAGGGAAAATATATGAATCTGTATTTTGGGAAAAAATTGAAAATGTAAAAAATTATGCAAAACAAGACATGTTTGTTGAAATTGAACATCATAAAGCTTAAATAAAAAAGGAATATGACTTTTCCAAGCAGGATTTTTTCTCTAATGTGACAACACATCAGCCCTCTCAGTGGCTGAAGCTCACACACTCTGACCTCCAGAACTTGAGCCGTGTCAAAGGTCAAACTACAGTCTGGATCCTTGAACTGCAACAAAAGCTATGAGTTTGTCCGTTACAAACAAGCACCTCATGGTGTCTCATTTACTCCATAAGATGAATTACTACCCACAGTGGAAGTCTTTCAGTTCATTCATTCCATCTCAGTTCGATAACACAGCAGCCTTAGTGATACCGACTCCTGTCCGATGAATTCATGCAGACGGAGGCTGAAACACATGGACTTTTAAAATGTGTCTTTTTACGGCAGCAGAATTCTGATGGTCCAGCCATATATTGACCGTGCCTGTCAAACCGGAGCCGTTAAAGAGCTGACATGCAGGTATCCAGCTGGCCTACCTCTGGAGAAAGGTGTAGGAAATGATATTGCATTTAGATTAATTAGACACAGTTGTCAGATTTAATTAACTACTAGGTTTAATTAAGCATGTAATTAATCTTATGGTGTGGTCCAACACGTGCACGCATGCAGACAGGAGCCGAGACGCACACATCTAATTGTGTCCACACACACGCACATGCACAGTACATGCACAACAAATGTAATCTGTTCGGCTGACAAGTGCTCACACTTTTGCTGTCAGACCACATAAGAGGTTTCAGTTGGACTGAATGGGTGACTGGCTATGGGCTAAAAGTGGCTGAATGAATAGCGTATGGTAAGAATAGCGCTGCTAATCCATTTCAGGTTTGACTCCCACCCAGGTGGAACCATAATCTAGTAGTTGAAGGAGTCCGTCCAGTCAACATCCTAACACCCACGTAATCCTTAGTCAAATACGTCTGCGGCAATATAGGGCAAATATTTAATGCAGTTTTGACAAGCGAAAACAAAGGAAGACATTTAATGGTATATACAGTAGTTATCTATTTTAAAACCCAAACTGACTGAAGTGAGACGGTAAAGTCTGTGTGGGCCACAACAATCTCAAATGGGCATCGGCACTAATGAGAGCTCACCAACAAAGACTTTCAAAGGCAGCCGACACACTTAGGCATCAAGCGGCTCTGTGTGTTTGCGCGTGTGTTCGATAGGTTACTGATCGACTGCTCCTATACTCTTCAGAAGATGAGAGGGTCAAGGGGGCAGTGGACTCCTGACCTCTCACCACCCTGTCTCCAGCCCTTTGCAGCCCATCCAGCTCTAAATGTGTCCTGTGTGTATACGCGTAGTTTGTGGATGTGTGTGCACTAATGTTCCAGTGTGATCAGCCAGCTGCCTTATGTGCTTTGACCTTTACCGAAGGCTTGAGTGGACCAATAAATAGCCAGGCACTGCCCCGACCTTTCACCTTTCACTGACAGTTTGGCCAAGACCTTAGGGGTCAGGGGTCGGCGTTTAAAGGAAGTGCGGGCCGGCAGATGAGCTACAGCGTTTGTGCTGCTGAGGCAGATGTTAGAAAAAAACTGATATCAAATGGAGGCTGATCATGGGAGATTTGGCAGGATTGGCATGAAGCCCCTCTATTAGTATTAGGGCTTTAAAAAATTCAAAGATGGAGGTCTTAGGGCTTTCCCATAAAATATACAAGATATTACAAGACAAAATATTCATAGGTGCTGCATTTTTAAACGCATGCTATTTCAGACGTCTGGCTCAGAGTCTGGCCCATCCAGAACAGAGGCTGCAGCAGCAGGCAGGCCAAACATGTCAAAACAAGAACCAGCAGCAATATCACAGAAAGAATAGTCTCTTCCTACATGATACACACTCTGCGTGTGCCTGTGTGTACTCACAAGCACGTGTGACTGTGTGTGTGTGTGTGTGTGTGTGTGTGTGTGTGTGTGTGTGTGTGTGTGTGTGTGTGTGTGTGTGTGTGTGTGTGTGTGTGTGTGTGTGTCTGTCTGTGTGTGTGTTTGTGTGTGTGTGTGTGTGTGTGAGAGTGTGTGTACAACTGAAGGGTTGGTTAAGTTCACTCACATAGTCATGGAAAGCCTTGGCCTCGCTGGAATGTTCACATGTCTCCCTCCGGTCTGGGGCAGCGCAGTACAGATCCCAGAATACACTGTGAACACAGGACAAGAGAGCAACAGCAGTTAGACACTTCACAGTGTGATCCATAGACATATTGTGTTCCTGGATTGTGTGTTTCTGATGTGGTGTGTGTATCTACTTAGACAATTCAAAACCAAGCAGGGATAGTTTGAAATGTTTAAATACAATATGAATGTAACAATTCAGCAATGTAAAAGCAATATGCGGGATTATGTTTTTTTTAACCCTCCTAAATAATACTCACAATACGAACGTGGGATGAAAAGAATTGTTCTCATCGAAACGCATGTAAACAAGACCCACAAAAGTTTTTGATGTTAACTTTCCATACTTTCATTATAAATATTATAATTTTCTGAATTCATTGTTTGTGGACTTATTTTGAAAAATGCCCATCACAATTTTCTAAGGCACAACTTAAATATTTAAACTATTAAATCACCAAATATATGTAGCTTCCTATTGTGAAGGACTAAATAGGAAAACCAGGTATGTGTTCACATTTGACAACCTGGGACCACTGAATTACTATTTCTGCTTAAAGAAAATCTTAAATGTAGCTGATGACATATCGATTAATCGCCGAGCCATTCTAGCTCTGCATTGGTAGTTTTCACTACTACTAGGTACTAGCCTACATTTTCGGTCAGCACTCGAAACACAATTGAATTCGATTGGAAATGCTCTCCAGTCAGATACACAGCAGCAGCCACCACACAGTTTTGACACTGCAGCTTGAAGCCTTACATTTCTCCAGGACGGACGGGTCACTGAATGTTCCTCTTAGCCTTCCCCAGCGACCTGCACGGTACTGACCAATCAGCTGTGATTATGTTACTTACTACCCAATCAGCCTTTTTCATATGAGTTAATTAGACCAATCCCACTCCTCCAGGGCAGCAAAGGGGCACCAGGTCCCACTCCAAATGGACCCTTAATTACCGCGCTGAAATTAAGTACCTGCTAAGTCGGGGCCACATTAAGGACTTCTCCTTTTTTCGAGATATTGATTTCATGGACAGCGCATAAAATAAAGAGGAAGAAGAAGAAGAAGTGCTAAACCTATGAGAGGGGACGTTCTTGCTGTCATTTAAAGATGCAAATAAACTGTTACATGCCTTCTTTGTGCCGATGTTAGCAACAGCTGTGACACTTGATACGACAGACTGCCACACGGAGCAGACAATATTAGCTGATTGCCCCATAATAACTGTCACGAGAATCTCACAGTAGCACGCTGTCACACGACGGTCATTTTTCTAAAATAGGGGTTATCATAAAACATAATGTTGATCATCTTATGTCAATTTTGATGATTGTTATGTGGGGGGGGCGTCGTGAAAACAAGAGCGCAACAATAAGAGTCCTAAAAAATAAAGAGTTTCAACCCTTTCTGCACTGGAAATGTGTAATAAAAGAATTTAAAGATTAAAAGACAAGAGTCGCTGCCCTTGGGCGCTCAGCAAGCACTGGGGTCCCCCACAAGACAGAGAGAGGGACTGTGTGGAGACGCTGGTGAACGCATATGGTGTGTGTGTGTGTGTGTGTGTATGCTGTGCTGTGCTGCCCTTCTGTCCATAGACAATAAAGCCAGTGTACATTATCATATCTATCGGCTGGTGTTAAAGAGATAGACACGAGCTGCGTGCTGAAAGGCGTGACCATCGCAAATCCAATCAGCGCTCGGGGGAAAATGAAATGGGACGCAGGGTTACAGTTTGTTAGTGAAAAGGACAGGAGCAGGTACATGGCTACGCAGGGGTTGGGGAAAGGTGATCCTACGTCTCGTGGCCTGCGGTGTTACAGAAGGATATTGCGATTTGAACAGCTGACCCGCAACTGTGCAGGGAAATCTCATTGTGTGTCTCTGCATAATCTGAGGCAGGATCACTCGTGGGGTTAGATTTAACGAACAAAACCAAGAATTTCATTATTCTTGATATTATTTTATGTGGTTGGCAAAGGATACTTCTTTATTTTATTGTTTTAACCATGTTAGAATGGGAACAGAAGTAGGAACAGAAGTAGGTGACAAGGGTGAAAGGTGTTAGATTAGCAAAACCAAAGAAATTGCTTTAATAGGATTTTCAGTGGTCAATGTGCAATCTGAGGGGGGGGGACCCCTTCCAGTGTACCAGCTCATGTATCACTGTGACTGAATTGAGGCAAAGTCTGGATGCAGCCATTGTTAGCTCTGATTTGACAGTCCCACCCACATTGAAAAGGGAAAGTCCATGTCACAGTTGTTGTCGCTTCCTTTTCAGAAACACTAATCTTTAGAAATGATCTGGGAAAAGTCAACATTGGCGGTTAATTAGCAGCAGCAATCTGTGAGAGATCTTGTACCCTGCACACCCTGCTAATAGTACATTTTCTATCCAATTATCTAATCATTTCCATCTAATCATCTCATCAAGGGGGGGGGGGGGCTCTTTATGGTATTACTGGTAGAAGAGCCACACTACTAAAAACTTTAACCGCTCTTACTTTGAAGAATCACACGACAGATTGAAATTACAGTTTGGGGTCAAGCAAACTCTTTTTCCTTCTTTCTTTAAAGTTCATTTGAATAAGAAACAAGGCTCTCCAAATATGAGCTGGCGCTGTCAGCATGCGCACACACACACACACACACACACACACACACACACACACACACACACACACACACACACACACACACACACACACACACACACACTCTGCATCCAGAACAGAGGAGGAACGGATTAGCGTCCAGCCGTCCAGAAGAAGACAATTACTAAAATTAAATGCCATCACGATAATTATTTGCAATTAACTGTGGTCTGACAAAGCTGGTGGTTACAATGTGCTTTCTCCATTATAATACGGAGAGTAAACAAAGACACAGAAAGACAGACACCAGGGCTGCTGGTGGCAGGTCTACATGATAATCCTGTGTGTGCCTTCAGCCAGTCAGTGAATGAGTCAGGAGACAAACACACACACACACACACACACACACACACACACACACACACACACACACACACACACACACACACACACACACACACACACACACACACACACACACACACACACACACACACACACACACACACACACACACACACACACA
>NC_137212.1:23186038-23228538 GCF_949987685.1 Ammodytes marinus
CCAAGTGCTGTTTATAGTGATGTGATGCGCCGCATGTGGGGTTGGCCCTGTTGATTTAATGCTGCTAAAGAGCTGAGTGCTGCACTGTGCAGAAGAGCATAGAGTGGCAAAGTCCTCTCGGGACAGGAGTGTATTGTGTGTAGTATACTATAAAATGTGAGTGTGCAAGTTTGTGTGTGCGCCTCACTGAATAGGAACAGAAGCTAATTGAGGCAGGAGAGTCCAGGTGATATGGCTCACATTAGACGGAACTGAGCAGGTGTGTGTGTGTGTGTGTGTGTCCCTTCAGTGAGGATAAAAGTCCCTTGTCTATTGTAACATTTCTGTGTGTGTGTGTGTGTGTGTGTGTGTGTGTGTGTGTGTGTGTGTGTGTGTGTGTGTGTGTGTGTGTGTACATGCGTGTGTATGTGCGGATATTATAATGAGCATCTTTACTTATATTATAATATCCTATAGATAATTATAAATTATCCCAAAAAATTGATAATTCCTCAATCTATTGGCATATTGGACAATTCATTGTTACTAGTAGTTTTAGTCCACTTACACGCTTTCAACCGAATCTCTCAATTTTAACCACATTGTAGAGTTTTTTCTTTCAAAAAAGCTAAAGATGCATTCCTCGTTTGCGTGTGTGTTTTTATTTTATTTTAAATTGCAGTGCATCGAGAGCTCTCTCTGCCACTGTGGTGAGGAGAAAGGAGCTACTGTAGAGAGAAAAGGAGGCACTAAACAGTGAGCAGGTTTAAGAGGACATAGATAGGAGCCAAAGAATAAAGGCAGGTGATCAAAGTAGAAAAGATACACAGGGAAGAAAATCAAAGCAAAGAGAGGCTGGTGATCAGGTTTTGTGTTGAATGCGCTGCTAACATGATAATTGAACATTGAGTGATGTCGTCGAGCAGAACAAATCATCTGTCTGTTTGCGGCCTCGGTTCAAATACTCGTGGGAAATCCCTCACCATGTTAAAGCCTACTGCTAGAACTACATGAAGGGGACAAGGTGAGAGGTCAAGCTGCTGTGTTAGCTCAGATACATACGTACACATTACTGTCAGCCTAATCCAAACACACTGACTCTGACCATATAAAACAACTTCATACGAACTCTGCCGTGGTTGAAATAAACAAATCCATTAAACAATATACCGCCGCGGGTGCAACATTTGAGACAACTGGCGTCAAATTGACTTAGCAGTCTTAGCATGCATGCCTTGTGGACATGGATTGTTTGTGCATGTTCGCGTGTGTATAAACGCTGTCTGTGTAGATGATGTTTTTAATTCCCGTTGTAGGCCGTGTAAGTGTGCGTGGGTTTGTTTGTGTGTGTGTGTGTGTGTGTGTGTGTGTGTGTGTGTGTGTGTGTGTGTGTGTGTGTGTGTGTGTGTGTGTGTATGTTTGAGCCTCCGGTTGCCTGCGACCCAGAACTTCACCCTTTTCAGCAGCCCACCAATAAGACTCAATGTCTGGGAGAAGATTCACCCACGAGGGCTCTGATATGAGTGAGACTCTCTGCAGCCCGACCACTTAATCTCTCTGTTGCTGTCTGCTACACCATCTCTGCTTCATATATAAGACGTGCGCTCGTGGTCGTTGGCAGCTGGGACGGCCTCCAGCAGCCCTGCCCGCCTGCACGCTATATGCAAAGAAAAACCAATTTCCGTCTGATTGTGTCTGATGGATACGTACATCCTCATCCCAGCAACAGTGAGTTGGGGGCATGAATCTGTTCTTTTTTTGAGATATTTTTTCCCTACTTTTTATTTAAAAAAAAATTATTTTCTTTCTTTAAATCAAAAATCTTTTCAACACAACTAAAAGAGACATTAGTTTCTTAATAATTTGAATGAGGGCATTTTCCCTCAAGTAGGCTATACCATGTGTAATATTGTAATCTGTAAATTGTAATGTGTGTGTGTGTGTGTGTGTGTGTGTGTGTGTGTGTGTGTGTGTGTGTGTGTGTGTGTGTGTGTGTGTGTGTGTGTGCGTGTGCGTGCGTGCGTGTTTATGCGGGTGTAACAGCATCTTGATGTGTCTCTAAACACTGAGCTCAACTGATGAACTATCAGATAAATTATGTCATTATTACAGTTTAACTAATACAGAGCTGACTTTGCTTGCCATCAAAGCCCTGTCAGTGTTGGGTGTGTGTATTAAGTGGAGCTGAATAAAGCCAGTGGGCAGTAGAGGTGTTGTACAGGAGACGTCCTGGACACAGGGCCATTAGCAGGAGGAAGGATGTCCATTAAGGAAGAGGATGCAACACATTAGAGACCTCACCTATTCGACAGTCCAGGGGTCTAATACCAGACTAATAAGTCTAGCAGACCTGGGACAAATGGTTATGTTTGGCATGGCTGCTGATATTAAAATAGGTAGCCTAAAAAGGTAGCCTACATTGGGTCTAAATTAGCAGGGGCTGGCTTAGCTTCTGTAAAGTCATAGCAGAAAGCGAGTAACAACACGTGCTAACAATATGTCAAACTGCTCTAATTACGCAGTGTTTATGATTACAAATTAGAGCTAATTATGAAGGGCGGGTAATCATATTAAGAAGCTAAACAGCTGCCATGTTTACATTGTCCCAAATTAATAAAACTGTCAAAAGAACATTGCTGTTGTTCAGGAAACTGTAAAAAGAGTAAATAAATGATCAAATAAATGTGAAAAAAACCTAATTCATTCATTCATATCGTTGCAGTTCAATGTCCAGAACGTTTTAGCAGTACAATTGCTCAACAGCTGCTTGTACCCAGAACTACTTGTAATGTGAATTCCATCCCCGGTCATACAATAGAAGGGGGAATCACACTCACCCTTTTAGGCACAGGAAGTCAAAAGAACAGCTTACCTCTGACAGGAAGGTCTGTGCGGATTTCTGTGCGCCGACATGAAGCAAATACTCGTACACGTATAAAGCTAACCTGGAAAACAGAGACAGAGAGAGAGAGAGAGAGAGAGAGAGAGAGAGAGAGAGAAAGAAAAGGAAGTTAGTGCTGAGGATCCCAACAAGAGAGCACACAATTGAATCAACATTTTAAAAAACAAGCTCATCCTTCATTGCTTAATGTGTTTTACTTGTTTCATTCCAAGTAGCCAATCAACTTTATTCCAAAAGAATGTGCACAATTGGCAAAAGAAATTGTCACAGAGTCATTTCAGTTACATCTTGGATAAACACAAATTAAAAAATAAAGATGGTATAGACTGTGGAAGGGGGTTGGAAACGTGTGATGTAAAGCTTTGCAGTTCTGTGCTAAAGAGGCTCAATGGCATTCAGCCATATCCCTGTGGTTTAAGGAACTCCACTGCTGAGGCATTCAGCCTAGAAACAAAACAGTGTAGTGCAGACACTGAGAGAAACATAGACACAGGATACCAACAATTGTCCTCAGACATGGCAGTGGTCAGACTCTCAGGTATCATCACGCTGCTTGTTGGGATTCCTGTTATATTCAGGTGTCACACACATGTTGAAGCCTATCCATCCATCAGGTATACGGTATAAGAATTAATAACTTATGATTTGAAATTCCAATAAAACTCAAGGAAACATAGGCTAGCCCTCAGATATGATTGGCTCATCAAGTTGTTACACAAAACTTCAACATAGACACATAGCAACACAAGCAATTACTCAAGTGTTAAGTCCAATATTCACATTTAAGCACTGGCTTCATCCATCAAACCCAAATAAAGAAAATGTAAGGCCGTTGAAAACTGTTGGACTTGTTGGAGTTAACCATATGCTTCAACAACAACAAGAACGTAGTGGCAACAAGAAGCAAAGTGCTAAATGTTTGTTGACCATCAATGGTGTTTGTACAAACAAGCTTTAAACATAACAAGGAGTCATTTATTTAGTGTCAAAAGCAACATTATTCATTCTAAAGCTTGAAATCTTTTAGCGCTAAACAATACAGGCCTACTGTATCTGGTTAGTTTTCGCTTTCTTCCTGAAATGGCTTAACTCAACTTTACACATAGAGTAATGATGGAAACTGTAGTGGCAGGGAGAACAGGACTTTATTTTAGAACACTTTAGTTAGTATGTTTTAGTTTTCACATAACAAGTAAAAGTCTGGTTGCCTAGCAACACGATGGCTATAAATAACTATAAACAATAGGACTTGCGTGTTCATTTTTGAGTGGAGAGGTGATGGTAGAAGCAATTGGTTATCTACAGACACAGCCAGGCTAGGTTTCCAGTCTTTATGCTTAGCTAAGCTAAGCACCTCCTGCTGAAGTTAGGGTTAGGGTTAGGGTTAGGGCTGGGAACAATCTGACCCAGTATTGGTATCGGGTCCGGTATGTATGCAATCCATTAATTGGTTATCGATTAATATTTTTTATGTATCTATTTTGACTATGAAAGAAAATGTCATTGTATAGGCAATAGCTACGTGAAATAGCACTTAATAAAAAGTATTGAGTAATTCAAAAGTTGTGCAAATGGTGAAGGAAATGATGTTTTGAAATACTGTTCAAAGCAGTTCACATAAATGTGTTGGAATACATTTAAACCTATTTGCATTTTTTTGGTCTTCTAAATTAGTATTGCTGTGTTGCTGAAGCCTTTATCATATCACCACCAACAAAAATGATGATATCGCACAGTATCAGTATCGGCCCATATCCAAAACCCAGATATCAGAATCGCATCAGAACTGAAAACAAGTGGATATAGTGCAAACATTTTAACCAAACCGTTCAACATCCGTCCTTCCCAGACGGAAAGGAGGCCTGTGTTCAAATGAAGAAATAAAAATGCAGAACGTTTAGAGAAGACTGTGGATTGCAAAGCGACCTTTGATCCCCTCACCAGCACAAGAGGCAACTCAGGATTTCTACTACAATGCAGAAGCCTGGACGGACATCTCAGCTTCATCTCTATGCAATTGTCTCCAGGTCTGTAATAGAGCAGAGGGGAGCTGCTGTGCTTGTGTGTGCGCTGGACGACCGTTTTCATGTCGTCTGGTCACACGTGCTGAGGCCAGAGCAGACACACGGTTAAGATGTTTGGGTTGGTGCTGGATGATACTCAATGAATCAATAATGAGCCAGGCCAGAGTTGAACAACCTTAGTCTTTAACCTCTCAAATATATCACACAATTTCACTGCAAAATGCCTTGACAACCATCTGCTAAAAGAAAATGATCTGCTACATTTGGTCCAAACCAGTTTCAACTAACATTAGACACTTGATGCTATCGCTTCTTCTATTTCTCACTCTTACATCAGATACAACTGTTTCAACACTCATTTCAGATACGCAGTGTAAACACACCGTTTTGATTTTTTTTTTTTAAAGATCCAAAGTTTTTCATTTTTTTTGTGTTTTTAAAAAGATTATTAACGGCAAATAAAACACTGAATCTATATACTATATTATAATTATATTATTCTAATCCCAAACAACATAGCTGTAGTTATATCTACTTTATCCCAAAGTATACTGACTGAAGTCATCCTTTCACGCTCTATTCAACAAGCCGCCAGCAACAAAAGAAAACACACAAATGAAGGGCTGTGGAGTGATTTTGATGTAGCTGCCACATGAAGTTTGCAACTTCACATACACAATCATTGGACAAGAATTAATACTTTGGAAATTTAAAAGCTCCCGAAATGCCTTTTAAGCATTTGATCCATTTGGTCTGAACATTTGGAAAGTTTAGAAGAGCTGTATGATTGAATAATCTTGTCCCATTCATGCGTGTGGGCAGCGAACATGAAGTTAGTCAGTCAGCTCAGCTAGCAGAGACCTCAGACATCCTCTCCATATACTCTGCTGGAGTAGGAATCTAGTGCGCACACTCTATGGGTTCGAAAAGGCAGAAGTGGGAGGAAGCCTGTGCATGATTTTTTGGCTTAAGCTCCCAGTAAACACATTTTATAGGCATGAATGGGGCACCATCTTTGAATGCTGTATGAAATTGATTTTAATACATGCATGATATACGGGCAGCAAGGCACCTTATGGAAGCTGCTACGGCTACGCCATTGATTATTTTATTGTAACACATCAGGTTTTTCATTTTTGCTTGATTCCGTTTTCTTTCGTTGACTGCAAATCCATCAGCCTTAACAGTTCAGAAGATGTTAGAGGGTCCTGGGTTCTATAGGTAAAAGTGTCTGGTGGTATAAAACCTAAACAAAAAAAACTAGGCCCCTTTTGCCCAGAGGCAGGCGTCAGCTACAATGCACCCTGTCGGCACGGTACAGGATCCAACAGAGATTCCCATGAGCAATGCGGCAATGAAAATTTCATGGCCGAGCCCGGTGTGATCTGAGGGGGCTCTATGCCCTAGCGATGGGCACCTGCTCCGGCTGCAATGCATTATTTAAAAACACTCATTCAATCCAGGCTTCAGGGGACACCTTTTGTTACCCTGTCAGAAGCAGTAAGTGTAACTGGGGAGGAGACTTCTTGGCAAGCTGATGGAGCAGAGCCCGAGGAAGGCCAGGTAGATAAAGGAGTCATGGGAGGGGGGGGGGGGGGGGGGGTTACTGTACAGGAGAGCTGTGTCAGAGGGAAAGGGAAGGTCACAACTCTTTCCCTCAGTGGAGACTGTAAATCCAAATCCCTTCCCTTCCCTGTGAACCCTGCACTAGTAACACATGTCACTCAGGAATAAGAGATGAGATGCTGCTTACGAGACAAACCACAACCACAAAGTCCACACATCTCGCATTGCATCTACAACACGTTTCACTCTCTCTCCTCTTCCTCCAGCCCAAGTCTTTTCAGATGAAAGACAGCAATGTAAGAGTGAGGGAGAGCAGTCTGAGTGGGAGGAGGAACATGTGACCTGTGCTTCTTTGACTGCTGACTGGATATCAAGTTTAATGATATAAAGTGTAGAGTTTAAATTAACATAGCCACAAAACCAAGTGTGTCTGTCTCTCACGCTCTTCCTCATGAGCTTCAAAATCATTTGCATTGCATTGCATTGGTTTGAAATCTCCACCATGGAGCAACTACTTAGGACTGTAGCTGAGGCTAACAACGTACAACTACTACTACACCATCGTTTCTGATCTTCTCTCACCTTCCCGGCCCTAACCTCATGCGGCCTAACTAGTACCCTGCTCACATCAAGAGATTCTCTCCCACTGCCTCGTCCCCAGGAAACACACCTGACATCTAGCCCCAGGCTGCCCTCATCCAGCCCTACCCTCTCCCTGGCTGGCCTCCAGAGACGACCAGGGCATCTCGCCTGAGTTTAGCCAGCTAAAGCACAGACAGTTAGCAAATTAACTTTCATGTCTTGGTTTTAATAATTCAGCAGCGGGAGCAGAGGGGCAGGGTGAGGTAAGGTATGCATGGAAGGAAGTGATGGAGGAGGATTAAGCAGGGCCCTACTGCATCTGCTTTCATATATTATCTACCCAGTCTTTCTGAAAAAGAATAAAGATGTATACCATTCATAATTTATATATTCTGTGGCGCACTGAATGTAACACAAAGCGTAACTGGATAAAAAATATTATTTCCTTAATATTAAATATTTATAAACATCATATCAAGGCTGTATAGAACTGACACAGAAGTGGCGAAGGTGTATGTATGGACTTAGGGAAGTATCACTTGAAGGTGAATGAGAGTTTGAATGTGTGTTTGGGACACCTGTGATACAGTGAAGCTGTTTCACTAAAGCGTATTCCCACTGCACACACTGTTTATATTTGCTTGGCTCTGTTATGGCAGTTCCTTTGTCAAAACAAATCAGTGTCAATAGGCGTGTAAACACGCATGGCCTTAACCATGGGTTAATCCGCACACTGTCACACACACACACACACACACACACACACACACACACACACACACACACACACACACACACACACACACACACACACACACACACACACACACACTCCTCTCTCCTTTCTACCAGCTGCAAACTTGACTCTGTAAATAAACTGTCAAAAACATATTTGCAGTGAAGAGGCAGAGGAGAGATGTTTATGATGATTTGTGATAAGAGATTATATTGGGATAGCTGACATAGTTGTGTTATCAGCAGAGCCTCCTCCCACAGCAGTGACTACCAACAACAATATGATGTCACTTTTGTTATGACATAACAAAAAATAATCCAATCTTAAGAAAGAATCATTTGTGTTTTTGTGTTGAATAAGACTGTTCAGGAGGATGTTTTATAGCTGTTCTCTGTTTAGACAGATGTTTGTCTCTGTATGCTCATAAAAGACATAAACACTTCTCCTCTGCATGCTCTGTTCCCAAACTGATTAACAACTTCAGACACGAAGCCCCAATATTTATACTGTCTCCTTTATTTCAATTGAAAAAATAACAGATTTGTGCGGAAGCATCCAAAGAAGCTGACGAAAGGCAGCATTAATTGACTGTTGACATATCTGAATGAAAGCAGTCAGCTAAAGGGTGCCGGGTTTAAATCAAGGGTTTATTTACTTTTAGAGCAGTGTTCCTGCCTATGCTAGTGCGCAGCTCTTTATGTTTCCTTCAAAAGGCTAAAATGCAGATGGCAGAGCCATCTGTGTAGAATCAAAACCATGCATTCAGACCTGAAGATCCCCATTAAACTGCATGTAAATACGGGGGAGGGGCCAGAGGAGAAGTGGAGGATGTAAAGAACCCCATGTTGAAAACAAATTGATTAACTTGAAGTTCTTGAAGTTGAAGTTCTCCTCCAATAGAAATCTAGCACAGTCTGTAAACAAACAGAGGACTGGAAGGCAGACAGAAAGGTGGCAGAATCCTTTTAGAAACAAAGAACATGCTTTAAAAAATGAGATGTTTGAGCTTTAATTATTTTTGTGTATGACACCTTTAATTAAGATGCCAGATTCATCAGTGCAAATTTAAAAGAGGTTCCAGTTAATAAATAATGTGACATTAATATTGAAGATGTTGTGTTACCTGCTTTAAATTAAATTCAATAAAGCCCTGAGAAACAGGGTAAATCATTGTTTTGGTCACAAAGACCTCAGTTCTTCCCCCACCTTTACTTTCATTATTATTAGCATTCTTTTTGCTTCTGATAATGTTTGAGAAGGATGTGTGACAAAAGAACCTAGTGGTCTCCTCTGCTCCCTGTGATGATGTCAAACCAGGCGTCTGAATTCCACTTGGATGACGAGGCCTTGGCTGTGCGGAAGAATCCACATAAGTGTGAAATGTGCATGGGATTGTTTGTTTTATGTTGTGTTTCTGAACCAAGTGGTTGAGCCTTGGTTTCAAGGCTTTAGAAAGGGAAATAAAATCACACCCTGGCCTGCACACACAAACCTCTTTGTGCACAGTATCGCAAACACTCTTGAACATGCAAATTGGACCATTGTCGTGTACAAAACCAGAGAAATATCATCGCATTGTATTCAGACGCCTGAAAAATAAAGCACTTAGCACTTGGAGGATGAGCTGTACTATATAAACAGCAATTGCTTTTTTTTTTTTATCATACACTTTTTAGGCTTCAGAACCGACCTTCCGCACAACTGCACACACCAGATTACAGGCAGAAAGTGCACCGAATCTCACACAACTAACTGAGCTCAACAGATCATCATTACAAGTTGCTATACGGGAGGATTGCACATACAGTAGGTGACAAGCCTTTATCACTGATGTTGGAATTGTTGTGAGATTCGCTCTTTTTTTTGAGAGTTGAGAGGGGCAGAGGTGTAAAAATGAGGACTGTTCCAAAAAAAAAAACTTCCAGAACAAGGTTAAGCCACGGTTTCCCTGAGAAGCTTCACCCTCACAACACCACAGCAGCGAATAAGTCTGCTGTTTAAAAGAATAATCAGTACACTGAAATACTGTGTGTAAGGTAAAACAATTCTAGGAATGTAATGATGCAACAATGCATCCCCAAAAATACAGACAGCGGCAAAAGTCATACACGGACCTACAAAAGGTTTATTCTAAAAATGAAAACGCACTCATTAATATCAATTGCCCTGCTATGACCACACGCTCTTTCATTGTCTGATTGCTTTGAACTACACGGTGGAAACACTTACATTTTTCCTCCAGTCTCTCCCACTCTGCAAACAGTCTCTACTTTCCCTTCAACAAGTTCTTCCGTGTATCTAATCTGACTGCGATAGGGTGTCTTAATCAACAGAATAATAAGCCTAAACACTCACACATTACAGGAAACATTCTATGAAACGTGACCCTAACATAATTGATTAGAGATGATAGAAAAATGATTGCAACCTTACTTTATCACACACTTTATCACATACATTATATCGTTAATTTACCGTTTGTTTAATTAAATCAGGATACGACTTGATAATCAATCCTCTAAACAGGAGCTTCAGCTGAGATACTGTCACACTGACTGCTACTGATACCGAGTCTGCTTTTATATTAATCGCGTACAAAGTCCATCCAGGGTCGCCCACTTCTTAGTATCTGAATATGTATAGGGCCGGCCGTATGAATATGTAAATAGGAATAGGAGCTAATTCAGTGATGCATCGAGGCAGCTGTTGTGAGCTCCACATTAACAAGGAAACATGTGTTGGCCCTGCGGGGCAGGTGAGGGCGACAAGACAGGTGAGGTGGAGAGGGCAAGCGTTGTCCATTATGCCTGGACACTACCTATGGGCCTGTTACACACACACACACACACACACACACACACACACATACACACACACACACACACACACACACAAGGACGTTCGGGACTAAACGTACACACAGGTTTAAAGAACGTGATATTAACTGTGGGGTTTTTCATGTATGAAATGATTGCAAACAACCACAATAAAAAATTTGCCAATTCAATCATTTTCATATTCACAAGCGGCCTTAACACAAAAACATTCATCCTTTTTCCGTTCTTTAAAGACTTGGATTTCTTCTGAGTTAAATTATTAATCCACTTCCTACACTATCATTTGAAATACATGCTGCCTCTGCTGCACTGATTTTACTCCCAATCACACATGGAACGTAATCCACACTCCCTGAACAAGCAAGTGCAACTAAAAGCTGTCTCAAAAAACACACACAAACCACATATGGCTTTCCGCGTATGGTAAATAAAGTAACAAAGCCAAAGCAGGCAAACAGGTGTAAGAAGAAGAAGAAGCAGTGAGGTCTGCTGATGCTTCATATGCAATATTAAAGCGTCATCATATGCTGGTTCAAAGGTCACTCTGCCTGCTGCTTGCGAAGCCACATGGGACTGTTTTCATTTAGGATTCACTCCTCCACCTCCACACAACACACAGGGAGCTATTCAGTTTTCCAATAATCGCATGTAAATTCAGAGTGAAACGAAACGCTTGTGGCACCAGAAGTGTACAAAGTAGTAGTTGGGAGGAAGCTTACACTGAGCACACGAGCTAGCCACATCTCTAGGAAGGCTTAATCAATTGAATATGACACGGCAATGCATAGCAAAATACAACCGAGTCTCTAAAGAAATGTTGTTTCTATTACAGAGGTATGAGGTGCTGTGTAGCAGCATAGCCTCTCAGGACCTGACAGTGTCTTAAGAATACAATTGCATCTCAGCAGGGATCCCTACTCATTCCTCCTCTGACCCCTGACTGTTCAGTGTTTAAAAATAGCTAATGATGATCAAAGATTGCACTGGTTATGAAGTGGTGGGATGCAAAAAATAAGGTCCAAAATATGTGTGAATGTCCCCCATACAGAGATATTCAAGGCAGCAAGGAAATAAATGAGCAGGCTTGAGGAGTGCAGCCTTCAGTTCTACGAGGGACAGTGACATTTAAAAGTTGCATTGGCTTTTAATCTTTAATTCAAAAACACGAATGAATGCACAGGCATGCAAGTATATTGCTACTTTTTTTTAAGTGTGTGAACAAAGAAAAATGAAACACTAAATCTAGACAGAAACACGATGGAAGTGCACCGTATTTAAAAAAAAACGCTCGACAGTGATTTGTGCAACATTTCCACACACAATAACCACCGGGAATTACACGCGACCCCACATTCATCAATCCAATCCTGCAATAAAAGTCGGCCCCTGTCCGAGTAACAGCTTTATGTTCGCGGGAAGCACGACTCTCCTTCGTGTGAGTGAGTGGATGCTTACAAAAAAAAGAAGAAAAAAAGTTTACCACCGCTGTATGACTGCTGAATGGGACAAAACTTTTCCCTTGATCGCCAGGTTTGCTTGCGCCCGGCGTTACGCCTCAAAAGCACAGCGTAATGAACCGAGAGAGCTGACCATTTTTCTATTTCTTATAAAAACACACGACACACGAATCAAGCATCCAGCGGCGAGCGTAAAGTTTACGAGAGGCGACCGAGCAGCCTGCCCGTGCAGGGACGAGCACATACACCCGCCACAGAGGCATGTTCGAGGCTAAATGAAATGGAAATGTGCCCCTTTAGCCTCCTTGTAATGCTGCAGACGCGAGTTTTAACGCTATCGGATAATAAAATACATTGTTGCTCTCCAAAAGGGGGTCGCTATATGAAGAAGAAGCGTGCACCAAACACACGATATTAGTAGATTGTCCTGTGCCCCCCAAAAAAGTGCAAACAAGAGGTAATATTAAGGAAAAGAAAAAAAAGTTTAAGAGACGCACCTCTAAGGTGATCGGATGGGAGGGGAAAAACGCACGGAAGGAGCGCACTTTAGTACAGTATACGCTCCTTCCAAATTACAGTACCTAGTTTAGAAAGTTGGACTCCCCTACTGCTCTGCCCCCCTCGCCTGCAATGAAAGACAGGTAAACTCTCACACAACGGCGCATAATTCACTTACTTTTCTCTCGCTTGGCTATCGGAAGGGACGACAGCTCCTTTACCTTTGGCGTACATGCTGGATTCTGTTTTAAGACTTTTGCCCCACTCAACACCTGTCAAAGAAAGCAGCCAGGAAAACGCTCCATCTCCATAGCTACCCCTTTAGTGTTTTTTCCTCTCCCCCCTCCTCCCCTCCCTCTCTTCTCCTCCTCCTCCCCCTCCTCCTTCTCTCTCCCCTCTCACCCTCCCTCCTTCTCTTTTTTTTCTTTTTTTTTACATCTCCAACATTGGCCACAAATCAGGCACAGTTTCTATTGGGGGGACTTGAAACCGTCCTCTGTTGGATTTTTTTTTCCTCCTCAGCCGCTGTTCCGCAGGTCTGCTCGTCCTCCCTCCACTCTGCAAACGGTGGGGGCTCCTTAAAGGGAAACGCACACTTCTTGTTTACTGACCTCAGAAACATGAGGAAAGAAGAGGGAAAGATGGGGGGGAAAGCCTGCTGGACCCAGGCCCTGGCTGTACTTAACCACTATTGCCAGCTTTTTGGAAGGCTGGGGATAGTCTGTATATTATTTTGTTTTCCTCCCTGAAATAAATTCCTGGACATCGACTCCAATCTGATTGTTGGGTCTCCAATAAGGACAATAGTCTTGTTTTTCTGTTTGCACACACTGCTAAGGATGGTATTATTCCCCATATTTTCTGATGTTGTGATGTTGTCTAGTTTTAACAAGTACAAGTACAGTATATATAATAACCACTGCCTCATATGAGCTCATTATATGAAGCCCTGTCGGAAGCCAAACTTATTTTTTTATATTTTGTGACCACAGGAAACACTTAAATTCAGTGGGTGGTGTCTAAAAGGACAGCTTTAAAGGTGTTTTCGGATATGTATGTAAGGAAAATGTTTTGCCTCATTTCATTCATTTGAATATGACCACCTATTACGGTGGACAATTCTGCATCTCACGATATAACATGGCAACTGTACATTAGGTTCTGATTCCCAATAGCGTGGTGGAAAAGTAAAGGTGTGAAGGTTGTGGTTGCGCGTAGTAGTTGCGTAGCCTACAGGCCCTTTCAGACATGCACTGTTACTCGACGTTTGCCCGGGTGAGAACTATGTGTGAACGCAAATGTCCGGTTTATTCCACAGGTATAGTGCCAGACTGGGTGGTCCTCTAGTCTTAAATCTGATCGGGAGCGGGGGTTGCGTTGCGCATATAATGGCGAATGGCATGTGACCGGAAAAGTACAAATGTCTGAGGCTGAAAAAGGTAAATCATTTTAAATAACCATGGTGACAAAATGTCTGCCAACTGAAGGGATAAAGAGATTGGCGAGCTTCTGGCGGTTCAGGCCGACATGGAAATCATGCACAAGTACAGGCGCCGCCCCTCTTCCAAATGACCAATTCCAAAGTATTTCTAGCATTCTGTATGTGAACGCGTCCCACACGGACAATCTCCTGATGTGTGACAAATGTGTCAATAGGTAGATCAGCCCATTATAAGAGTTAATGTGTGACCATTTTTTCATTTTCAAGCTTTATTGGATAGTACAGAGTTGAAATGGGGAGACAGAGAGGGGGGGGGGATGACCTGCAGTAAAGGTCCACGGGCCGGATTTGAACCCGCGACCACTGCAACGAAGGCCGGAGCCAATATGGGACGCGCTCTATCCTCTACGCCACCAGAGCACCCGATGTGACTTTCTTGTAGGAGATTGAAGATTGTGTCCCATCCCACAGCGGCAATTTATCTGCTCAGTTTTTGTTAACCAAGCCAAGCCTTCTAACTTTCAACTTAGCCAATTTGTTTAGTTGCCTTATAGCCAACTATACCTTGACCTTAGTTGATTTGCCATTGTCACAATATATCTTTTTCTTTAATAGCTTAGCACTTCCCAGATAGTAAGTGTGTCTTTTTTTGCCCAACGTAAAAATAATATTAAACGTAAATACAGAACATAACACACTTTATGGAGCGACAATCCACTCCTACTTATATTGGTCGGCTCGGCTTTTGTGACGTGCTCAACAAGGTTTTTTCATTGCAGTATGGTTTCCATCACAGTTCCTCCACCTCATCTGTTATTTTCCAATATCAGGACAGCTTGTGTATTTGTGCTTGATAGTTTCCAATTCCACCAAATTCCATTCAGTATTATATAGTGGTGATCATTCACACCTGGGCCACCACATAGCCTATTCCCAACCACTGGGACAATGTGTTTGTAAAACCTTTTAAAACGAACCCCATGATATCCCTAAATCAATCAATCATACGGGGTTGTAAGCTGTCATGTGGTTCTCTGCTCAGTGGTCCATCAGTTATCACTGGACCCTCCCAACCCTTACCATCAAGCTACCCATTTTACACTCATGGCTCAGACCCTGATCCTGATGTGGGTCATCTACACGGGTCATCGAACGCAGGAAAACATTTTGTTCACCAGCTCTTGACCCACACTTGAAGTAAAGAGGGGCAGGCACTTGAAACGGCTTGAGAAATGTTTACAATATGGATAATAATGTGAGTACAGTCAAACTTGTATGAGGATTGGGCCTTTAAAGGAATAAAATGGTCCTCTGAAACCCTTATTGATTTTATTTTTTACACTGGTGGGTGTTTGCTTGATGATAATCACTTACGTACATGGCTTATAGATCTTTTTTTATTCAAAATGATTTGACTCGAACTGAAAAGTGATCATCTTTGTAGTCTGGTGAGAGTACAAGTACAATAGTTGACTACACTGAATCTTGTCTTAGCCACAAGGGACACACACTTAAGTTATTGGTATAAAAAAAAAGAAAATAAATCTGGAATGAATGGGTTGGATGAGGATCCAGAAGCGATGAGTTAATCAAGGGCGTTTCTTGGTTAACACAAGAGAGGCTTAGGCAGCAGGCTCCAGTGCCAAGTCCTTCTTACTGCTGTGCCTAGAGAGCGATCGGCACAGCAGTCGGAGCACGGATTCTACAGTGCATTTCATGTCTCGCACAAGGCCACAGTCCTGATGAGCTCTGGCTGATTTCTGGTTAGCTAAAAGGGGAATGGTTATTATTATTCATTCTAACTCTGACACCCCAGTGACCCGAGGACAACCCACCTTCTATGGCACTGTCAAACCTCTGACTCCAATTACAAAGCAGCTGTAGGGTGGTGGCACACTGGTTGTTCAATATCACAGAATGTGACCAGCTCGGTAGATATATCCATAAATGATCCTCAATTAGGAACTAGATCATTTGAGTTGTTCACTAAAGTACAAAAGTTATACACCTTTAATTTCAACATCCTATAGGCTGAAATATCAGGGAATCTACTGTGCTGGCTAAAGGAAATAGACACAAGGCGGGAACCAGATCTGAATTATACAAGGAAGTTAAGGTGGCTAATACTCATACAAATAATTATGTTGTGTTCTATTGTTGTACATCATTTGTACTCAAGCAATTTTGGGTTTCACTTAAATAAAATTGGGTCAAGAAACAGGTTTGGAAAAAGAACGATCAAGATCCAAGTGGCAGAGACAGAGATATTCTGATGATTAAAAGTATTTAGAGAGGGTCAAGCCTCTCAAAACACTGGATCCTACATTTCCCATAATGCAACTTAAAGCTGGGGTATTTGATTTCTGATTGGTCAAAGTTAACATGAGCTGTACACTTTGACCAATCAGAGCGATGTGTATTGTCCCTTTAATTTTGTTCAATTTGATTTGATCATAATTTGACATTGCATTGACCAGTCTTACACAAGATTGATCGATGATTCTATCATTTTTTACAGATTAGTTTGTTTACTGAGAGTTTTTATTAAATTATTAAACACAGAATCAGCATTAGTTTCCTGGTGAGAACAACTTGAATACAAATGTGTTTTCAGGCATGGAACTTTGAAACCTTGAAACTTGTGAAAATGACCAAGTCAGCTCAAATACAATTATTAAAAGATATGCATATGGCACTTTTTCAGACTGGCTTTATGCTACCTGTTTGAGCTGAAAGGTAACCACTGTTCATTCATCTGATATACTGTAGTCACACATATTTGATGTTAAAGCTCATGGGTATTAATAAAGATGATATGTAATAACTGTATAAGACATCCACTTTTAAGTAAGAATAAAAGAAGAAAAATGCAAAAGGAAATATTTCACTGGTATTTATTTACACAGAGTCAAGGTAACAGAGCGCTTAATGTCGGAAAAATGAAAGATGGAAAAACATGATTACATGTCAATATCATTATCATTAGTATTTGGTTGTGTTTCGGGCCACCCATGACAATTCAGGAAGAGCTGTTTTTTCCCCCTCTACTTGTCTCTTATGGGTGCAGCCTCTCTTTCACTCAGCCAAAGCAATGTATTCCAAATGCCAGGAACCACTAAGCCACCTCTGGCCACATTGACTTTCTTTACCCTGAAATGTGTGTTAAACCCTTGTTGCTGTGTTCCAGAGTGGAGTCCTTCCCCAATAAAGACTTTCATGTACGTAACGCACCAGCTCCAGCAGTGTGGGGGGCTTCTGCTTTCGACGTGCAGCACTCCTGTTAGGTCTCTGGCTGCTCCGCCCCGGCATCGGCCCGCACGGGAAGGAAAAACACAATAAGTTGCAGCCCAGACCAACAGAGGAATTCCCCTAGCCCCTGCCTTTGTGAGGCCAAATTATAATTAATCACAGGTTGAATAATTCAGCACAGACTAGCGAATGGATGCCTTTCTGGGCCCATTGCGCGGCACCTGCCTCTGGAGGTGTACCCAGCGCCAACATGTACGTACGTATGTGTGTAGGTCATGTGTGTGTGTGTGTGGAGGAGCTTCTCCAGGGCCAGTAAAAAGAGAAACACAGAACCCCCCCCTCCCCCAAACAACCAAACACAAGGCAGCAGTGAAACCTCCGCCCTACGATCCCTCATGAGTCAGCCTTGACTCGCAGTGGCCCCCTTGATCCGCCTCTTCTCTTCTGCTTCGCTCTCAGTCCATCTTTTGCTCCTTGACATCTTGACTTAAAGAAGAAAAATGGCACCTTTAAATGCATTATGCAGTACCACAGGTGGGGTTCCTCTGCAATATATCTCATTGCCTTTGATTGGGTCAACAGGTTGTAAGGAAGTTCATGTATTTGCATGTAACTGAGAGTTGGGGGCATGCTCACTTGGCAAGATCATCTATGCTAATCCTGTTTTACATGTATAGGTGTGTAATTAACAAGGGAAACAGCGGGGAGACGTCAATCAATTAAGCCATTGCTAATATGAAACATGTACTGAACTCTTGGCTGTCATTCTGTCGCTAAATTGAAACCAGTGTCATTGTGCTTCCACAAACAAACAAACAGGTTTTGTTTTGTTGCTAAGTTTGAGTAATGCTCAACTTAAGGTAAACACATTTAATTGCTAAAACACATATCTCAGCAAATAACAAAAAAAAGCCGCTGTAGCATGTAGGAAATTGTTTGCAGTAATAGAATAAAATAAAAAAGGTAATCTGCAGAGCACAACCTTGACAAACATCTACTGCTGCTGAAAGAGTTTCAAAGCTGTGAGTCCCCTGCTTACATAACTTAAAGGACTCTGTTTATCCCAAATATTAACCTGTCTGTCTGTAAGCGTGCCTACCTACCAGCTGTTGTGTCTGTCTGTCTGCCTGCCTTGCTCTCTGTTTGTCTGTTTGGATTTGCATCATTCCACTTGGTCACCAAGTTCATCTGTGCCATTCCCCGAAAAACGTGGCACCCTCCCCATCCCCCCTTCGCTTCACTTCTTCCCTCTGACACCCAGCGGCTACTGCGGGCCTCTGCTGCCATGGAGAAAGACTGCGCTCTTCATCTCTTCCACAATTAGGGACAAAGAAAAGAAAGAAAAGCTTCGGCGCTGGTTGTTTTTCTGTGCGCCTCCTCTGCAGATACAGGTTGCCGCAGCAGCCACACATGAAAGAAATGATAATAAAATCCTTCTCCCATATCTCGCTTTTCTAGACCGCCTCGTAAAAATGTTCAAAGTCATTGGGAACTTTAAAAAACACTAGTCCACATACTGCAGCTGACAACAGACAAAAAGCCTTAATGGGCAGAGGGCATCTGTGTTACATTTTCCCCTTTCTTTTTAACTTGGATATGGCATTACTTCAGATTTACCAGCAACTAAAGCCACCATCATCAGTTGAACCTTGGAGCAAGGAGTGATGAGGCCATACCAGGTGTTTGGATCCAAAACCCAACTACGTTTAAAAAAAAGAGAAGCTGCGTTGGTGGGGTCATGTTGTTTCGGTTAGACGATGAAATAGGATCCAGGTACGTCTACACTATGGCATGTCGTTTTTTTTTAAAGCGCTGCTTTCGTGTGTAACAACTTTGGACAAAGTCGTCAAACATCAAACACAAATTTTCTTTGTCCTCTTTTTTTGACAAGCAATTAAACTAAGTAGCCTATCACATCCATCATATGGATTGGAATGGGACTGACAGCCCAGCTCACCAAGTCATTATTTTATGGTAACATCTTCGTCTGGCAAAATGGACATAAAGGCATGTAAACGACAACAGCTGTGTGATTCGCAAATAAGTGTCCGAAAGGTATTGCCTTAACCTCATTGCCACACAGCTTCTGATCCTGTTACAAGCTGGGACAGAGGGATGGAACGAGAAAGAGAGAGAGAGAGAGAGAAACTTGACAAATTTTGCGCAGTCCGGCTTAGTGCGTCTATTAGTGATGGGAGGACACTGCGGTTGACAGCATTGTATCGTAGAGTGATGAATGGGTTATTTGTCAAATGCAATACATGAGTAACTTTGTATCTATGGTCAATTACATTTTCACTATACTAGCCTAAATTATGCTAAAGAAAAATCTCTATTCTGAATAATAGTGGATTGGTCGTGGTTGGATAAAATAATACCTCATTAATGAGGAAAATATTAAATGCATTTTCTAAAATGTGAGCATATGTTAGGTGCTCAGAGGAACTTTCAGTTTGTTTTAATTATTGCACCCCCTTTGGACAAAAGCGGTAGTGTTTTTACTACACCATCTGTAGTTCCTGGGTGAGCGTACCCATGACAAACGCACTAAGAACAAGTATATAAAAATAGCATTCTTTGCACTGAAGGTCTTGTTTTCTGTTACATGTAATTAATGATCATCAAAGGAAAAATTAGACCGTTTCAGAAATATTTAAAATGTCTTCGTAGCTCCTTTAAGCTTAATTTGGGCACAAATTAGCAGATTTGACTCGCACTGCCCTAATTGTATGTTCCAAGCAGCAATGGAGGCGAAAAAGATCCCAGAGACAAACAAATGAAATGGAAAAAAGTTCCAATGTGAGAGCCAGTTAGCAAAGTATGACAAGTCAAGAGCTGGGAAGCGCTGTATGTACTTTAAGCTTCACTTAAAATAAATAAAAGACATGGCAAGCGTCAAACTCATACGGTGTCAGAAATTTAGGACCAAATTCCCAGGATGTGGCAACCTGATACCAAGAACCAAGATAGACAATTTTTTGAGTTGAACTCAAAACAAAACAAAAAGAGCCGCAGAGGGACTACAATAGTTGGTGACATGTGTTTGCTCACATTGTGGCGCAATTTGGTACGCCTCAAAATAGAAATGTCAAAGCACGACACAAATAGCGACCAAAATTTAATTACTCCCATCTCCCATGATATGCAATGATCTGGTTAGAATGCAAAGTGTTTAGGGCTCTGACATATGCCTCGTTTCCGCTGAGCAGCACAGGTTTATCTCTCGCACGGAGATGATTCTGTCGACCAATCAAGGGACAGCAGTGTGTACAGTTCCACCCTTTTGGGACCCTTTCGGACGACTTGGTTCCCTAAGGAAAGGGTGACAAAAACAGGTTTGGCACGATTCGCTTATTTTGGTACCCTTTCCAACTTTTGATAGTGGAAACACAAATAAATGCGTGAAACGAACTGAACCGTGCGGCTCAGATAACGAGGCTTTACAGAAAAGTAAGGGGCACACACCGAGCATGACAATGAAATAGCTTACAGCTTGTTAGCCTGCTTTAATGTTGTGGTTATTTAAATATCATCGTTTAAATCAAACATTAACATGTGAAGCGCATACAGTAGCATGTGTACTGATGTGTCTTCCGCCTCCACTTTTGTTCTCTACTGGATTCTTTTCCCCCTGTACCTTTAAGAAAATGAAGAGGAGGGGGGAGGGGGCGGGAGAGAATGGGGAGAAGTACGCTGGCAGAGAGATCGAGGGAGAGAAAGAGAGAGGGAGGCGGTGGTAATGTTCTCATGTGTTTTCTTTCTGTGGGAAGTGGCACAGCCCCACCGCAGCATAAACACACACACACACACACACACACACACACACACACACTCACACACGCCTGCCCAGGCGCACACAAACCCACACACACAAGCACACACACACACATGCACGCACGCCGAACCACACACATACACACACACACACACACACACGCACAGGAAGGCAACACATTTTTCTACAAGTGAGGGTCCCTATCCTCACACAGTCAGGGAGGAGAGAGTCATGTTGACGACCATATTCCACAGCTGTGATCCCATCATACTCTGCAGAAATTTAAAAGGAAGGGACGGCATTGAGAGGAAGTGAGACATTGAGAGACGTACAGGAGGGGGACGGCTACTTTGGTGAAGATTTGGTTTGACAGAATGAACAAAGCTGACAAGAAAGCATTGTTGAAAAGAGGGAATAAAAGGAGGATTTAATGTTGCCGTTAGAGAGTGATAGACCCCACATGGGCTACTGCAGTGAAAGAATGCACATGGCTTCCAACAGAGGAATTTCCTTTGGGACTGATAGAGAACAAACATGGCAGAATGTCACCATCACTAGATCCTGGGTGATAACTGTGAGGAAGAATCGCTCTGGATTTTTCCAGTGCGGCTTCCTGCTTAGTTTTAGATGGGAACCACAAACAGCCTAGGCCCAACCCGACAGAGCCACAGTGAAACATGTGGTTACATCCTATGCCTGCTCACTCTCTCCTTCCATTATCCATTATCCACCGTGCCCCACCCCACCATCCTCTACTTCCCCTACCACCACAATATATTGGCCTTGCCTCCTCAGATGGAGAGTCAAATTACCATGACAGTGCTGAGGAAGATGATGGGGCCACGGTCGGTCCTGAGTGAGAAGTGAGAGTGGCAGCTGTGGCTGTTTCTGTAACAGGCTTTGTGGCACCCTGATCCCCTAAGCTGGACCCGGAGGGGCCATGGCCAACCACAGTCACAGTCTGATAAGGGCAGACGACCACGCGCCGCCCTGCAACTGGCAGGCAGGCGGTGAAATTGCATCATCAGCGTGAAGGCAGCCACCATGCCAAAAACATGCCTCGGTGGAACCCGCAAAAAACATGCCGTGCCAAGTCACTCCTCCTCCACATTCCTCTCACACCATCCCCACTCTCCATTTCTCTTATACCACCCATCATGTGTCCCCCCCTCCCCCAGCTCTGTCACATTTTTTAGTTCTCCGGCCCAAAACATGCACATGAGCATGCCTGCCAGCACGCGTGCCCACACTAGCGTGTGTGTACATGCATCACAGTTTGTCTCTGCTGCATGTCTCCCACGCGCTCTCATACACCACTGCCAGGCAGCACGGAGCACTGTGACCTCCCACTGCCCCAAGGGCCTGTGTGTACGTGTTTGTGTGACTTTGTATGTCTGTGTGTGTGTGTTTGTGTGTGTGTGCGTGCGTGCGTGTGTGTGTTTGTGTGGCAGAGGGGGATGGGGCATAAGCAGACGGGTAATGGGGGTTGTCACACCAGGGAGTCAGGGATAGACGATTGTCTGCTCCTCTGTGCCCTACAAGAGAGAACTGGTGCCATTGTGAATGCCATTCACTCCTTGAGCTTAAAGCATTCTTCAATGATGAAACCACCAATCACACAGGAAAGAAAAACGAAACCTGCAACTTTTTACGGGCCATTAAATATTTGACTTTACTTCAGAGTCATTGTTGTGAGTCAATTAATTATATCTCTTGCCTGCAATTGAGATTTTTCCAAACGGGATCTTTTCAGCCAGAACGCATGAAAATAAAAATACAAAATATAAATAAAGCGCAAATCAATTACAGCGATATGGAAGTGGTATTTATAAGTGAGTGACGGCTTGATGGAAACAGTGGAGGGAGACTAATGCGGCGCCGGCTGCGTTTTGTTCCAGCAGGCTGCTTGTACATTTGAATAACTTGGCTACACTGCGTGTGAGGCAAAGACAGGGTCAACAAGGGGACAGTAGCCGACATGATAGCTGCTGGAGGTGTATGTCGCACGAGGGTGGGAGGGCACACTGGCTTGTGATCCTGCCAGTGTACAGAGGAGGGTGGGGGCGGGCTCAATGACATGAATAATACCACACAGAAAGTAAACAGTCATTCTTAATGTTCTTAACACCTACACCAGCCGACTGGCAGATAGAGATGGTGGGAGGGAGGGAGGGAGGGAGGGGGAGACAGAAACAAACAAGATCAGGAGACGTTCCCATATGAAGTTTGCCTAATTTTTTAAGCTCCCGAAATAGCCACAGTGGGATGATGACTGTAGAGCTGCCTGTGTTGTCAGGAGAGTAGGATGGAGGTATTGTTTGGTTCTCTTCTCTTCTCCTCCTCTCCTACCCTTTTCCTTGCACTTCAACTTCTCTATAGATAGACCCACAGGAGCCTGTCTCCTACACGAACTCTGCTCCTGCTTTAAATTGCACTGTACAGAAACAAAGGTAACGTCTATATGAAGGCAGCAGGGACCGCACGCTGAAGCTTTTGTCTCAGTACGCAACACTGTGAAGAATAAAATCAAAACTGAGCCAACGCCATGGGAAGCCTGGGGAATGCCACCACAGGCTCCACACTGAGGTGAAGGCTCGGCAAGATGCTCAACAAGGCTTTCTGGGTTTTTATGAGAAAAGCATCCTGGTGTGTGTGTGTGTGTGTGTGTGTGTGTGTGTGTGTGTGTGTGTGTGTGTGTGTGTGTGTGTGTGTGTGTGTGTGTGTGTGTGTCAGGAATGTGGCATCCCTCCCGCTCACTCTTTTTCCCTCTACCTCAGCCTCACTCAAAGTGGCTGAAACTAAAAACGGGTGTTTCAAGAAGTAAGGAGGGATTTTGGTCTTTGCTGTGCCTGCATTTATGTGTGTGTGTGTGTATGTGTCAGTACATGTGTGTATGTTACATGGATGGGGGTGTAAGCCTTGCAGAAAATAGGTTGACGTGACCTACATATCCATGTGTCTCCTTATTAGCATACACCCATATGCACACACTCTGTTGTACACTTGCGCACGCGTGCACACACACACACACACACACACACACACACACACACACACACACACACACACACACACACACACACACACACACGCCAGATAAGAGACAGCCAAGAAGAAGGCTATTTACATTATTTGCATTGTGTCCTTTGTTTGCCTTTAACCGTCTCCACACCGGAGCAGATGGCACTCACACATATATGCACACGCGTACACACATGGTGGATGGTAGATGGACATCACAGATTGAAGTGCGAGCAACCCATTGGCCAACAGTTTCCAATCTGAGGATTGCGTGACAAACAGTTTGAATGATGAGGCTCATTATCACACAGGACTGACACCATCAAAACGGATACATATATGACACCACAAGAAGTAGCAGAGAGAGGTTAAACCAGTAGAAAAAACCTTCAACCATCCCAAAACACAAAAATACCTATTGGTCATCTTGTAGCAGCCTTGTCGCTTATGAAATGCATTTATGTATACAAAATGTTTTAAAGGAAAAGTAATTGCTTCCTGGACTAAATTCACTGGCAAAAAATGTTCCAGTCAAGGAATTGCTTCTAATGGCGCTGACGCTGCATTCTGGGTCCGCGCCCCTAATTCCAACATGTGAGAAGTTTTAGGCTATACAGAAACACTTTTGAAGGGTAGGAAATGTTTGTATTTTCTGTAAAATAGTATGTCTCATGTCATGTCCACGTTTACTTCTTTGTATTTGAATAGATACCAGGATATTAAGCTAAACCTTAACCGACTGCTTTTGTTGCCAGTTAAAAAACGAAATAAAATCAAATAAGCTGTATTTGAATATTTCTGCAGAATTGCTCATCAACCTCCCAGGAGATTGCCAAAGTGGTTGGATGGGTGATTTCGGAGAAACCCTGTGGCCAAATCTTTTTTTTTAGGGTCGCCTGAAGTTTCACAGGATGATGCTCACACTGCCCTCGTGATCACCACCTTGACCCTGAAGTAACAGATTATTAAACGACGATATTAGGCCTAACTTGTACCTGGCTATATTGCTACGTTAAGAGAAAGAACCGGAAATTGGGGGAAAAGAAAGACTCCAAACAACATAATTCATTGTGATTTGTGATTCACCATTTTACCAACAACGACACCATCGTCTTGACAGGCTTTATTCATTACTCGTTTATAACACGCCATTGCAGCACAACAGGAGACATTCAAAATCTCTGAGCTCAGTTTTCTGTTTAAATGTTTCAGACCCCTGAGCAGGAGGAGTTTCTCTCTCCCGCTCTTCACTCATTCTTACTCTGCAGCTGTTTTATGCCTTTCTTTCTCTCACTCTCTAACCTCTCATCCCTCACTTCATCTCTTCCTCCCTCTCCTCTCTCTCTCTCTCTCTGCAGAGCAGCCGTCCCCAGGACAACTATTAATCAGAGGCAGAAATGATAGATGTTTTGCTCACCAGCAATGCATCTATTTTGCCTAAATACAAACAGTAGATGTGCTGTGCATATTTATTTCAGGAAAAAAACACAGTGCATCTACAAACATATTTGCACACTTACAAATGCATACACGATCACACAAACACATCTTCTCGTCCTCTGTAAACAGTCTCTGCATGCCACAGTGATGCAGAATCCAGACTTATATATAACATATTCAGCTCTCTGCATTTCTGCATCTGCTTGTGTTTGAGTGTCTTGGTGTTTACTGTGTGTCAAGGCACCTTGCAACTCCACCAGCGCACCGATGATTAAGCAGCATAATGAACACTGTGGTCATTGTGTATGAAGGATTTCTTAAAAACACTAACTGGTGGCATTGGTGAATCAGTGTACTGCAACACTAGGCTTGAACATATTCCTATTGAAATGAATCATTCACTGTCTGAGCCGAGCTAACATGCAAACGTACTGATTCTCAGTTTTTCTTTCACAGTCAACCAGCAACCTATACCAGAACTGTAGGACCAGTTATCGCTTTGCTCAACTCATTTAATCTCTCCCTGCTCAACTCTATTTCTAACATTATTCTTATAGACTAGCTTTTATGTGACAGCTTATTATGCCACTAGAGCGAGCATCTTCACATAGCCTGGTTAGATGTGCTGAAGTTGGACCACCACTGTCTCTGTTAGAAGGATGTTGACCCCTCCATCCAGCAGCTTTGTGAAGCAAACCTGCTCCTTAATAATGCCAAAATGTAATCTATATTTGTATATAATATTTTTTAATTCAAATTTAAGTACTTCTAAAATACTATTTTTCGGCTCAATTCAACAAGTGTAAAATACTAAGAAATGTATCGAATGTCTTCTGTTTTTTACCTCTGTTTAGATTTTTCAAACCAGCAGTTTGAAAAAACACAGGATTTTCTATAACTGCCACGATATACATGTTTTGTTGCCTGATGTCACTCAAAAGTGGATCTGTGAGGCTTTTCCAAACTTTTCCTCCACTTTTTTTTAGCAACCATTGAAGCAACGCCTTCAGTTTTTGCAATGTGTCCAACCCGTTTTCTGTTGGCCCTCATATAGTCATTTTCTTCATCTGAGCATGTTGAGTATACAGCAGAAAGCAAGTCAATGATTTTATCCAGCCCCTGCTTGTCCTTGTTGTTTTTTAGTTTGTTGTTGTTTTTTTAAATGCTCTCACCTGTTCTCTTCAACTAGCACTAAGCAAAGCGATGGATTGTGTAATTTGTTCTCTTGAGTATGTAACGAGGCATTGTTAGTCTTTTTATATTCTCTGTACAAAATACAGACTACTGACTGTTTATTCCCTGTCTCACAGGAGCACAACATTAGTGTAAGTTAGTGGTCAGTGGTACAGTGCAGTAGCCTTTACGATGTGTTCAAGTGTAACTTTCAACAAAATAGATGTCATTCTTTGAGTTGAAGTTGTACAAAGGCACATAAGGTCTAATTTGGATTAAGAATATGTTATTGTGGAACCATTTTTACAATGTTACTTTTAATGAAAATTTATAAACTGAAATCACTATATGTGGACGATGTTTGTTTCTATTTTATAGTTGAATTTTTTTATAAAACCGTGGAAATTTTTTGATGGCTATCCCAAACTCACTGTACATTGTACCCGTAGTGGGTATATCATTGTGTATAGTAGGTGAATTACATGAGGTGGGACATTGGAGGGGTTTGGATCAGTATGTGTCGGTTTGGCATGACTAATGAGGATTTAGTTGAAACAAAGCGAGCGGCGTATCAGAGCCGTAGTGTTGGCTTCGAGGGAGGTGCACTCGTCCCTACAAGCTGCGTACGCCAGTGATTGGCCAAGGTAACATGGCCCAGTCCTGAAGAATGCTTCCTCCCTGGCTGCCCGCCTCACTGTCTGGCTGGATGACTAGCCGCCTGCCTGGGAATTAATTGAATAGGCCACTCCATGTTCAAGAATATGACACATGCTATATGTGTCGAGCAGTGTCAATTTACTGCTGGGTTTGGGTGGGGGATGGGTGGAATGGGAGTAGCAGAATGGAAAAGTAGGAAGATGATCTGCTGGTTTATAATAGATTGAAAGTGATGCATGGGGGAATTGTTTATAGTGAGTTGAGGGTTTTTCTGGAAGGAGATTATTGTCCAACATTCATACCATAACACCATTAATACAATTTTAGTGCAACTGTGTGTGTGTGTGTGTGTGTGTGTGTGTGTGTGTGTGTGTGTGTGTGTGTGTGTGTGTGTGTGTGAGAGTATATATATATATATATAATGTACAGTATATACACACATTTATATGTGTGTATATCGCACCAATACAAAGCTCTGACGATTCAATGTACACATAAACCACAGCCCCTCTTTAAGGACGTTTTTTTCTTGCAAATGTTGATGCAGAGGAACTTCTCAGATCCTGTTTTGAACTGTGTGGTTGCACACAATCAGATTTCTACATGATGCCTTGGACATATCAAATGTAGATATTCAAATGTTTCATACAATCAGAACATCACACAGTTAAATAACTCTAGTTAGCATATCATGGAGTCATGGAGAGCTACACAAGGAAATACAAAAATAGACTGTGTATGGTGGTGTCCTAGCCTGAAGTGTTTTATTGATGTTCATCATTGTACAACTTGCATCATCTTCTGTATATTAACTGCCAAAATACACTATCAACATTATTACAAAGTGTACATTATTTTTCTATGGCTTAAGTATACAGTATATTGTACATACAATACAAATATAGAACGTGTATAGTATACAGTATGTAGCAGTATTAAAGCTATGAAAAGTAGTGTGAAGAAACTGCATCAGTTTCAGAGCATGGTTAAAGACACATAAGATGCAACATAAGGAATTGTAAAAAGTCTCAACAACACCAACTTAGACTTGTGAGGCTAATCAGCTCCTTGCTGTGTCCCCTTGTTAAGCAGGTACCATACAGTCCAATATGGCGAATTTTGAGTTAAGTAAACAATATACTTTCACAATTTTTTTATGATTTGTTTTCTAATAATAATAATAATTATCAAGAATATAAGACCATTTAGATGCTTTAACGTTCTTCCTGTCCTACACCAACAGGAGTCCTCAGATTGATTACATTTCATAACCAATGGACAATTGCTTTTAATTCAAAGATAAAATCCGGACCGCTTTTTCCTCCTTTAATGAGTCGCTCACCCATGAACTCATTTGCATGACTGAAAAGTATACTTCTTAAAAATCAGTCACGCACTATAGACACCAAGAACAAACTGGACGTCTTGGCAAAGCTTGAAGTAAACCAACAGTATGGGGAGAATCAATAATGAGGACACACAACCTCAGCCCGACTCTGGAGCACAGTGCTCAATATTCCAGGATTTGTCCAAGTAGATAAATCAGAAATAATTGCCCAGTTCCCCTACATTTCCGGGCCACACTGAATGGAGATGAGGGGCCACAACACAATCCAATCAGACATCAGTCACTTCTCAGCCTTCACGGGTCAGTGGCTGAAACAATAGGGAACATAGGGTAATTGTTGACTCTGTTTTTTTGGATAGCAGTTTTTTTTTTTTTCAATTCCTCTTTGTCCAAATTAGGATCTTAATTTGGTCAACCGAGAGACTGTGGATCTCTTGGTCCTATACTTATCATGTTTTCTTATTTGGCTAATCAGCCGCTCTACACATGTGGCTGTCAAACTCTTCAGGTGTGATAATGACATTTACAAAAGTTTGGGAAACCGCTGGGATCTGGGTCTGCATCAGTAACGTGATTTCAGTCAGTTACAAGACTGTGGTAGAAGCCACACTGTGCCTGTTAGCACTCCACACACACTTTTAAAACTGTCAGACATTTCTAAATGTCACAAAAGTTACAGAAAAGTATCTCACAAACCAGTTCAAACTAGTTTAGGTGAAAGTTGCATAGGAGAGTTTACTTTAGAGAATGAAATGGGAGTGTCGGTGTGCAGTTTTTTTAAAGGTACCCCGAGGAACTTTCAGGTTGTGTGAATTCTTGCACCCCCTTTGGACAAAAGTGTTTTTACTATGCCAGCTATTGTTCATGGGTGAACGTACCCATGACAAAGGCATTAAGAAAAACCATATATAAAAAGCAGTCTTTGCACTGATGGTCTCGTTTGCTGTCACATGTGATTTATTATCATCAGAGGAAAAGACTGTTTCAGAAATATTAAAAAGTTCCTCGTGGCACCTTTAAGTACCAGAAAGCCAAAGAATAGAACAACACTACTCGTGCAAAGTAGAATAAATGTTTTTGTTGTTTTTCTTTTAATGTCACGAGGCAGTGTCAGGTCAGCAATGGTTGACAGAGGGGAACTATAAACAGAGAGAAGACCAGATGAGAGGACAAATGGTGTATGGAGGGCTGCAATGGAGTGAATCACCTTTTACAGGGTCCTGCCTCAATGCTGCTGGTTGATTGAACAGATCAGCTGGGGTCAGCCTGACAGAGCGAAAGAGACAGACAGAGAGAGGATGACAAGAGGAAAGAGAGATTTATCAGTGTACGGATGGGGATGTGATCCTCCTACTGTATGTCACCAAATGTAGTAAATCATGGCTTAAACACCTGCAGGGTAAAAGGTTGGGTTGCCAAGTTGACGAGGGTTTTCTCTGCCAACATGTCGTCATGATCCGTTTTACATTAGACATTAGGGCAAGAGGTTCATTCATGTTTAGAGCTCAAAACAAAAAAGCTTTTGTTTTGTGCCACACTTAGCGTGACCTTTCGCCAGCATTCAAAAAGTCAAATCTTAGTGGTATCTTCTAGCCAAAGGTATTTCCTAGCTGTCAGACATGTTTTATAATTTTAAGAAAGACCAAAAACAAAGACGCTATGTTAACAGAAGGTTTGCTTTCACACCCTGTGTAATATTCTCTGGGAGCTGCACCAGTCAGAATTCATATTCTTTACTTTTGACAGCGAGGATCCGAATTTGTTTTATCATTCTGTACTTAAAATGGAAGTTAATGTGCTTAAAGTTCTTACCAGAAAACATAAGAACAATTTAAATTTAAAAAAGGCGCCTGCCTCTGGACTGTGCAATGATAATGTTTAATCTTTCTTAAAACAGTGCATGCTCTTACAGCAGTTGATCTCACACAATAGTCAGGTCACGATCAGCTTTTAAAAATGTGCTTTTCCCATACGGAATCAGGTACAGTTGTAGATCTGTGGGAGGAAAAATGAAAAAAACGAAGGATATGTTTGTTTCTGGCAATAACAACAATAGGAATGGTGAGTTTAGCATGACCAATGATGAGCGCCATGACGAAACAAAGGATCTGTTCAGACCTAATAGCTGGTATCCACATATATCTAGATTGTGTCCAGATCCATTTCAAATGGCCGACAAAGTGCATCTCAAATGTGTCTCCAGTGACCAATTCTGATGATATTCTGCTTCCCTGCTCACATGTGATATTATCTGTGTGGGACCCTGACCGCTGCAAAACAGGAAAAATCATCAGCTAAGAGAACTGCAGTGGCTATTTAATATTTCCATTGGGATTCTCAAATGTTCTCTGAATTGACGGGCATTGGCAAATCAGTTCTAAAGCACAATCGTTCTGCATGCACACTGTACTACACAGTTGAATGTGTACTCCTTCAGATAAGCTGTGTGCATTTGCATTCACGCTACATTAGCCTACTTAAGGCCACAATATGGTTGTGTTTACGTATAAGCTTCAATTATCCATTATAGGGGTTGCATGGACTCAACACAGTATTAACAACAGAGTATATGACTCATCACAAAAAGAAGCCATCAGACTGGTTTCAAACAAGCCCAGTTTAACCCAAGTTAACCTGTGCAAACCATTGATTCAGAAGAGAAAACTGAATGCCAGAAATATCATGCTAATTTTCCAAATTTGCTATTGGTTTGGTTTAGTATTGTTGATATTCAGGTCAAAAGACATCTAGGTGTCTGTGTTGCAAAATTGGTGACTAAAATAGAAATTTTCGATTTTCAACTTGGTTTTCATTTTTAAATGCTTGGTCTTAATATTCTATTTTATTTTGGATGGATATACGATGTTGTCCTTTGCACTTGGGATCAGTTAACTTGAGGTGCATTTACCATCCAAGTGTTAACAGGGCTGAAGAAATAGTGCCTGTAACAGATACCTCATCTTCGATAAAAAGAAAGAAGAAATAAAAATATGGAACAGAATCATAATTCCGTAGTGTACATCATTCAGAGGATAATGTTTTGAAACACATATATTTATGCTATAAATATATGTATAGCTATGGGTTATTTGGGAGAATGGGCACATTAAAAATCAGTTGCGTTTTTTAATGAGCTTGTAAATACTGAATCCAATATGACAACTACATACATGTGCAGGCAAGACAAGAGTGTCATTCATGTTTTGTGTCATCTCTGCCATTGCCTAACATAATAACCTTTGGCTCTGTTTCCTGTTTGACCTTTTACTTGAACTCATTTGTTGTACAAGTTGTACTTCCATGTTTGTTATTATTATTGTCACTTAACCTGTCCTACGGTAACCTGAACTAACCATGACCTCCATTGACACAGACAAACACAAACGCTTTGTGTCCAACAAGTTTTTTGAGCAACACTTAAGTCATTGTCATCAGATCTGCACAGGAGTCAACAACCGTTTCAGACACTGACAGCATTGTACAAGTCCAACCTGTTCGTTATGGCGCCACAGTGTGTGTGACTGTATTTTTTGAGTGTTGTACTGTATGTGTGTATAGACAGTGGTTTTTGGTTGGGCCACAATGAATATGAATACATCAGACATTGTTTGCTGCACTGATGATATCTGTGTTGATTATGCCACCTGTTGTGTTATGGTTACGATGCTGGACCCAAGAGCAGACAGAGACGAAGTAGGATTTATATAAAAAAGGTTTATTATATATATGGTGAGGGGAAGCAGGTAGTGGGTGAGGGAGCCAGGGGGAGACCAAAGCCGGGAAGCTGGAGAGAGTGGTCCGGATACTGCAGGCAGAGGAAAAACAAAAGTTAGGTTGTGGTCAACAGCTACAGGCAACAAGAAACCAGAGACGAGTAAGCGAGAGCGAGGGAACATTAAACTGGAGCCAGGTACGTTATAGTTACCACGGTAGCGCATAGGACGATCCGGCGCCGACAGCAAGGAATCCACGGGTTATGAAGGGGAGTTGATTGGAGGTGAAGACCAGGTGAGCGTGATTGCAGATGAGGACCAGGTGTGAAGTGAGACAGACAGGGGGAGTGGCAGATACAGACGAGGAAAACACAGCGGGCTGCTGTGACCACAACAGTACCCTCCCCTCAATGGACGCCTCCAGGCGGCCTAAGCTTCTCTGGATGAGCCAGATGGAAATCCCGGATGAGGGAGGGGTCGAGAATGAGACCCCGCGAAACCCAGCTCCTTTCCTCAGGACCGTAACCCTCCCAATCCACGAGGTACTGATGCCCTCTGCCCCGACGCCGAATGTCCAGCAACCGCCGGACGGTGTATGCTGGGTGGTTGTCAATCACCCGGGGAGGAGGGGGGGCAACGGCCGGGGGGGAGAGAGGGCTGGTGGAGACTGGCTTTAGACGAGAGACATGGAAGGTTGGGTGGACGTGCATGGCTGGGGGCAGCTTGAGTGTGACCGCAGAGGGGTTGATGACGGAGACAATAGGGAAGGGCCCCACAAAACGAGGGGTTAACTTCTTAGAGCCAGTCTGTAAGGGAAGGTCCTTGGAGGACAACCACACCTGCTGACCCACCCGATAGGCAGGAGCGGGAGCCCGGTGGCGATCAGCCGTGCGCCGGTTCTGCTCAGCGGAGCGCAGCAAAGCGGTGCGCGCGCCCTTCCACACCCTGCGGCAGCGGCGGAGATGGTGCTGTACTGAGGGAACGGAGATGTCGTCCTCCTGAGCCGGAAACAAGGGCGGTTGGTACCCCAGGGAACATTCAAACGGGGACATGCCGGTGGCTGCACAGGACATGGAGTTGTGGGCATACTCGATCCAAGAGAGATGGTCGCTCCAGGCAGAGGGGTTGCGGGCAGCCACACAACGCAGCGCGGTTCCAAGATCCTGATTCGCTCTCTCCGCCTGCCCATTAGTCTGCGGCTGGTACCCTGATGACAGGCTGACAGAGGCCCCCAGCGCACGGCAGAAGGCTTTCCACACCTGGGAGATGAATTGGGGGCCGCGGTCGGAGACGAGGTCCGTGGGAATCCCGTGGAGGCGGAACACATGCTGCACGAGCAGCTGGGCAGTCTCGGTGGCAGAGGGGAGCTTTGGGAGGGCAATGAAATGAACAGCCTTAGAGAACCTATCCACAACTGTGAGGATGACTGTATGGCCATTAGAGGGGGGAAGACCAGTGACGAAATCCAGGCCAATGTGAGACCAGGGCCGACCAGGAACAGGAAGCGGGCGAAGCAGGCCGGCAGGGGGTTGATGGGAGGACTTGGCCCGAGCACAAACCGTGCAGGCCAGCACGAAAGCCCGGGTGTCAGCGTCCATCGCTGGCCACCAAAAGTACCTCTTAAGGAGTGACAGGGTGCGACCCACGCCAGGGTGACAGGCAAAACGCGATGTGTGACCCCACACCAGAACCTGGGAGCGCACCGAACTGGGGACAAAGAGGCGGTTAGGAGGGCCGTTGCCCGGGTCTGGTTCAGTGATTTGGGCCTCCCGGATGAGGGACTCTATCTCCCAGGTAACCGCAGCCACCCTGAGACAGGAAGGAGAGAGGATGGTGTCAGGGGGACCCGGTGTGTCCACAGTGCCAAACTGGCGGGAGAGGGCGTCTGGTTTGACGTTACGGGAACCGGGCCGGTAGGTGAGGGAGAAATTGAAACGCCCAAAAAACAGGGACCACCGGGCCTGGCGGGAATTCAATCGCTTGGCTGTCTGGATGTAAGACAAATTCTTGTGGTCAGTCCATACCACGAACGGCTGTTCTGACCCCTCAAGCCAGTGCCGCCATTCCTCCAACGCCAGTTTCACAGCCAGCAGCTCTCTGTTACCCACATCATAATTCCGCTCAGCAGGAACCAGCCGGCGAGAGAAAAAAGCGCAGGGGTGAATCTTCTCATCAGAGGCCGAGCGCTGGGACAGGACCGCCCCCACCCCAGTGTCAGATGCATCAACCTCCACAATGAACTGCCTGGAGGGATCCGGTTGGATGAGAATGGGGGCAGACGAAAAAAGCTCCTTCAGCCTAGAGAAGGCAGCCTCCGCTTCAGGCGTCCAGGCAAAAGGGCGGGCAGGGGAGGTGAGATGAGTGAGAGGGGCTGCCACCCTGCTGTAGTCACGGATGAACCTCCGGTAAAAATTGGCAAACCCCAGAAACTGCTGCAGTTTCTTGCGGGAATCGGGGATGGGCCAGTCAGTCACTGCAATGACCTTCTCGGGGCAGGTCCTCACTTGCCCGCTCTCAATGATGAACCCCAGGAAGGATACAGAGGTGACACTGAACTCACACTTCTCGGCCTTCACATATAGCTTGTTCTCCAACAGCCGTTGAAGAACTTGCCGGACATGCTGGACGTGTTCCTTCTGATTGCGGGAAAAAATCAGGATGTCGTCTAAATAGACAAAAACTGAGCGGTTGAGAAAGTCCCGGAGGACGTCGTTAACCAGGTTCTGGAACACAGCAGGGGCATTAGTTAGGCCGAAAGGCATGACGAGATACTCAAAATGGCCGAGGGGGGTGTTAAAGGCCGTCTTCCACTCATCGCCTTCACGGATGCGCACCAGATGATAGGCATTACGTAGGTCCAATTTGGAGAAGACTGTGGCGCCCTGCAGTGGCTCGAATGCGGAACTGATGAGGGGCAACGCATACTTGTTCTTCACAGTAATGTTATTGAGACCCCTGAAATCAATGCATGGGCGAAGTGACTTGTCCTTTTTGGCCACAAAAAAGAAACCTGCACCAACAGGAGAAGAGGAGGGTCTCATGAGGCCAGCCGAAAGAGAATCCTTAATGTACTTCTCCATGGCCTCCCTCTCAGGACGGGACAAGTTATAAAGGCGACTACTGGGCAAAGGGGCGCCGGGGAGGAGATCAATGGCACAGTCATAGGGGCGATGAGGAGGCAGGGTGAGCGCACGACACTTACTAAATACCTCTCCCAGGTCATGATAAATTTGGGGAACCAAGGAGAGGTCGGGAGGTTCCTTGGGCAAGAGAACATCTCCCACTGCCGGAGACAGGGCAGACTGTAAGCAGGTGGAATGACAAAACGTGCTCCAACTCACCACCTTGCCAGAAGACCAGTCAAATTGGGGATTGTGAAGCTTGAGCCAGGGGTACCCCAGCACCAGGGGAGTGAGGGGAGACAGGATGACATGAAACTGAAGTATCTCGTGGTGATTGCCAGAAACAATTAATTCAAGGGGCTTAGTACGGTGGGTAATAAGGGCCAGGTGACGGCCGTCTAAGGCGTTAGCATTTAAGGGAGAGGGTAATTGTTCCAATTTAATGCCAACCTGAGACGCGAAGCCCGCATCAATGAAGTTCTCATCCGCTCCAGAATCCACCAGGGCTGACACAGGAAAGGAATGCCCGAGGGACAGGAGAGTGGCATCCAGCAGTGAGCGAGAACAGTGAGAATCGGGGACGGAGGGGGCGTGGCTCAGCAGGGCCCCGAGCCTCACTGCCGAGCCCTGTCTTTTGGCAGTGACGGACAGGTGGAGATGAGATGCCCGGGCAGCGCACAGTACAGACACACTCCGGTCTTAATCCGATGAAGCCGCTCTGCCTGGGTGAGACGTGTGCGACCCAGCTGCATGGGCTCCTCTTCAGTGACAGCACGCGTCACGGGGGCAGAGAGGGCAGTCTTAGGGAAGAGTGGGGAACAGGAAGCAGCGAAAACCGGAGGCACGGAGCTGCCCGCCTTCTCCCTACGCCGCTCGCGTAGGCGATTATCCAGCCGGATAGAGAGGGAAATTATTTCATCGAGAGTGTCAGCTTCCTCCCTAGTAGCCAGCTCATCCTTGATTGTCTCACTGAGACCGGAAAGAAAAAGCCCACGTAGTGACTTGTCGTTCCAGCCTGACCTGGCTGCATAGGTCCTGAACTCAACGGAGAACTCAGCTACACTGCGGGAGCCCTGACGTAAAGAAATAAGCCGCTTGGCGGCGTCCCCTCCCTCTACTGGATGGTCAAACACTTTCCTCATCTCTGCTACAAAAAGGTCAAAATTGTCATTAGCTGGGGAATCACTGTCCCATAATGCTGAAGCCCACGCTAGTGCATTACCCTTAAGTGACCCCATAATGTAAGCGATCTTAGCCTTTTCTGTGGGATAGGTGAGAGGCTGCTGACTGAAAACTAGGAAACACTGAATCAAAAAGTCTCTGCACGTACCCATGTCCCCAGCATAGCGCTCTGGCGCAGGAATAAACGGCTCACGAGCTCGTGGCAGGTGTAACGGGGAAGTGAGAGCAGGCGGGGGTGCCGCTGGTAGTGGAGGCGCTGTGGTGGGGGGTACCAGTAAGTCCAATTGGTCACCCATCTGTGTGACTCGGGTAGCGAGATTCTTAAAAGCCTCCATAGCGTCCCGGAGAGCTTGGCTGTGCTCCGCCACCTGAGTGCCTTGGGCGGCGAGAGCTCCACGAATCTTTCCGATGTCCGCTGGGTCCATCTTGGCCGGATCGTTCTGTTATGGTTACGATGCTGGACCCAAGAGCAGACAGAGACGAAGTAGGATTTATATAAAAAAGGTTTATTATATATATGGTGAGGGGAAGCAGGTAGTGGGTGAGGGAGCCAGGGGGAGACCAAAGCCGGGAAGCTGGAGAGAGTGGTCCGGATACTGCAGGCAGAGGAAAAACAAAAGTTAGGTTGTGGTCAACAGCTACAGGCAACAAGAAACCAGAGACGAGTAAGCGAGAGCGAGGGAACATTAAACTGGAGCCAGGTACGTTATAGTTACCACGGTAGCGCATAGGACGATCCGGCGCCGACAGCAAGGAATCCACGGGTTATGAAGGGGAGTTGATTGGAGGTGAAGACCAGGTGAGCGTGATTGCAGATGAGGACCAGGTGTGAAGTGAGACAGACAGGGGGAGTGGCAGATACAGACGAGGAAAACACAGCGGGCTGCTGTGACCACAACATGTTGATTCATTTAACTCAACAAGTCAAGAAAAAAGTCGAACACCTGGCTCCAACCTCTGGGAAACATGAATATCTGTGGCGGAAAATGTATGAATAGGTTATTAAATCTCATGCTTTTTCAAAACAATTTTTTTTTTTTTATTAAATCATACATTTAAATCAACTGTAGCAATGTGTTGAGACTTATGTAATATAACCCCTAAACTAGCAATAGCATCATGTCTTACTTTTTGAAATTAACAAATTATTATTTATCATATACTATCAGCATTTTCTACAGGATCCTGTGAACGAGTACAACATTGTTCCAGCACTGTTTTTTTTAACTTAAACATGAGTTGTAGCATGCTAAAGATGAGCTATTGCTATACCTCTGGCGTCTCGTTAGCGCTATGCTAATTACTGATGCTTTTGGGGTGGATTGGTGTGAAGGATGTGAGGGGAGGAGCCAGGCTAATGAAGGATTAGACAGAGGCTGTTACCCTGTTTCCTTTTGATGGGATTACTCTGGGCTATATTGCTGGCTGGTTTTTAATGATGGTCGTACTGGTCTCATTGGAAACAACATCAACTAAAAAAGAAATGTCCCTAGGCACGAGAGGAGAGGAATAAAGGGACGGGAAGGAGATATGCAGCCACTCTGTGAGGTTTAGTTAATTAACTCTTATATTCTGCACCGTGGCCACGCGCTGCCATCACCTTGCTCTGGGAGAGACACACAGAGCATTAAAGGGATGTTTCACTGAAAAACTGCTGCCGTAAGTATATTAACATTTCACACTGCTGCATATTCAGAGCGTGTGCTAAATGCCGATGCTCCCCCAACAAAATGTAAAAAATAAATAAATGAGTTAAAAGGCATACATGTTGTGAGAAATATTCATATCATTGGGAGTTGTCATGGTAGCTCAGTTCTCATTGATATGCATACCAGCTTATAATTTCAGCTCTGGTGATCTCAGAACAGGATGAGTCACTCCTGCCCCACTTCACAAACTATTACTCTTCTTTCTCAGAGCTGATTTAAGAATGAATTCATCTACATTTGGAAGACAAACTGTTCTTATAGTATATTGTTTGCAGCCTTTTTACACCCACATTTTGCCATGTTTCACTGTCTTCAAAAACAAATGCACAGATGAGTACCACATAGATGCAGTGTGCCCCAACTATTCTATTTGTTAGCTCATTGTTTTGGATTTGTTAGCTCATTGTTTTGGATTTGGACCACATATTCATTTCGCTCAACCACAGAAGGCAACTGTTTTCAGAAAAAAAAGCTCTGATACAAAGCAGACACACAGCAAACATTTGACCAAAAGCTGGTATAGAAAGTCAAACATTTAGCAGTTAGCAAGACCCTGGCTTTTATCCCCAGGTGTTGGTGGAGACCAAAGCAGAACAAAAGGTAGAAAGAATATTGAAACATGACTCCAATACAAGACTTATACTGTATCTGCTGAAATAAACGTACTCAATATGATGGACTTGTCAATATTTGTACTATACTGCCTGAAGCTTTGATTGTATAACAATCATCTTGTCCTCTCTCTCTTCCTCTCTCTCTCTCTCTCTGCTGTGACAGACTCATCCAGGGAGTAAATTTACCCTCTTTGTTTTGTTTCGGGGGAGCTTTAATTTTGCTGCTGTTGGAAAATTACCCATAATTGCAGCCTGCGAATGCTTATCCCTTCCTTTCTCCTCTCCAACTACTCTCCAGTGTACATTAGCTGTGCACGCCAACATACACACAAACACACATACATCCATACATGCAAACTCATGCACACGCACATACACACACACACACACACACACACACACACACACACACACAAAACGTCTACCCTCTGTGGATAAAATGGTTGCTGCTCAAGTATGGACCCACATCTTCTCACTGTCACACTTGGACACATTGATAGATTGAGACCTACACACATTTATGTATACATTTCCACTCACACACACATACCCAAACACACACACACACACACACACACACACACACACACACACACACACACACACACACACACACACAAACGCACACACACACACACACACACACACACACACACGCACGCACGCACACACACACACACACACACACACACACACACACACACACACACACACACACACACACACACACACACACACACACACACACACACGTCCACCCCGAGGTTCATAATGATACTGGGAGAACATGATTTATGTTTTCATAGTGCAATCTAATTGATTTGATTAATCACATTCTTTCTTGACTAATTATATTACCACAACAGATTACAGAATATCTGGCCACTATCGTTCCCGGCGGCCATGCTGTATAGCTTTCAACTCTGAGTTAGATTATGTGTTTCTGAAAAGCTGCGATCAATGGATTTTATTGCCAATAAATCATTTAGGATTCATTCCTAAAGCAAAGCCTGTGCTTTACACAACATACCCCAATTCATTTGTCCCAGTAGTGAAGTATATGCCAGTGTAGCTAGCAAGTCAACTTGTATGATGCAATGTGTTTTTGTGCAGATGGGCTGGATTGTGAAATACCACATATGCTCATAATCATTTGTAATACACACAGCATATTGCATACATGCTTCTCTATATTGCTCATGCTGGTGCTATAAACACACTGAATTTCAATATATTGAATGTATAAAAATACGTCAAGTAGTGGAAAGCACAGAGCATTTTTATTTGAATATTCTCTGTTAAGAGTGTTGTTAAGACTGTACATGCTTTCCCTTGGCCCAGATATACTGTAGATTAGTTGACTGGTCTTATCCATGTGTAGGCTGCACTGCATGCTTTTAATCCTGTGGCTGTGTCTCTCATTCCCTCACAGAGAAACTCAGTGGATAAGAGTTGGCTGGGTTAGATGTTTCATTCCGAGCAACATGCGAAATTGGAATCACAATGAATGTTGGTTGGAGTGGTATTTAGAGTGAGTACTGCGTATGTTATGTTAACCAATAAACCAATACTGTCTCTTCAATTTACATGTACTGTATTTGCTCTGTGATAGACTGGTAAACCCCCCCCCCCCCCATTGGATTAGATCCAGGCTTTCACAACTTTAGAAGGTTTGAGTATTTAAAAGAATCAATCATAAATCCAAATACATTTTTTGATTATTTTATTGCAAACTTTGTTCATGGACATGTACACTACTGTATTTTTTTCCGAATGAATGTGTAGCTGGCAGAGGACAAAAACCACCAACAACCAAAGCGCTCGTAAAAGCGTACTACAGTATTAAGTATTATATTGACACAAAGTCTGGGAACCTGTGGGAGACAGATGAAAACAATTGACAAACACTATAGGGGCAGAGGATAAATCTTCCAGAATGCTTACTGAATCCCCTTTACAGGGGATAGTGTGACTATTTCTGTAGATTTGCCAAAAACGGACAATCCGACATTCATACCTATTGATGAACAACGATTGGAGATGAAAAACATGGCCTAATTTGCGTTTGAATTTTTAGAAGGACAACAACAAAAGTATTTTGGATGACATCCTGAAGACAGCTATGTTTATATTGCCTTGTCTCTAGATGTTGTTATGAAATGTCTTTTTGCCATGCTGAGACACCAGGCCACTAAAACCTGGCAACTAAGATGGCCGTAGCGGCACAGAAAATGGAAAGTAAATTCTGTTCAAACCGGTGAGGGACTAAATAAAAAGGAAGCCTGAGAAAAAGGAAAAAAGGGGAAATGCAAGAAGCGCGGGACTTGTGAAGTTTAGAGGTACAGCGGGACCTTATAAAGTGGGCGAAAGAGTGTGAAGATAGAGCGCATGAAACGAGAGCGGGGGATAGGGAAGATTGGAAAAGACAGCGAAGCCAAATGGAGGACAGATTGGTCCGCGGAAAAGTGGAGATCGGCTAGATGAGAATGTGAAGGAAGGAAAGCGAAAGAGAGAGAGAGAGAGAGAGGACAAAAAAAGTGCAGAAAAAAGAGGACAGAGAGAGAGAGAGAGAAAGAGAGAAAGAGACAGAAAAAGAGGGGGAGAGTAAAGAGGTCATGGAGTGGTTATGAAACCAACTCTGACCTAATCTGGCATGTTTATGACTCTGTGTTCTTTCTTTTTTTTCCAGGCACTGAGAGGCAGGCTGGAATTAGACTGGGTGGTGGCTTAGGATGAGCTCAAAGAGGAGAGTCCATGGTATTGGACGGTCACTTTGCACTGAGAGATACAGCTCTGTATATCAGTATGTGGCAGGCAGCAGGTTGAGGTGGGGAGGTCAGAGTGCGTTACAAACAGTTTCATACGGATGCTCAAAGCAGCACCTGAGCACCCGAATCCCAGAAGTCCCTTGACCATAAACCTGTGAAATCAGCACAAACGATATAAATATGGTACGGTAAGCTTCCATTATAGACACAATGAACAGTGTTGAAGTGAATTGGTGTTTATTAATCTGCATCTCTTGGTTTAAAATGCATTTCTTGAACGTTTGACACGAGATTCATTCAGGAATAGGCTGTTACAGTAAGTCGCTCTCTATATGAATTGTTCCCCCATTTAATGCAAAATCTTTTAAAATCTAATCTATGTTGTTGTATTTTTTCTCCTCAATCCGAATCAGAATTCTAAGGCAGTGTTCAGAGACAGACAACAACCCCGCCGTGAAATAAATGCAGCCCCTTCATTTGTTTCAAATGGACTAGTCCATTTACGCAGCAGGAGTGCCAATTCTGAGGCCTCTGGCAACAAAAAAATAATACTGTGTGGTCCTGCAAAAAATGACCGGCTCAATTTTTTTTTGCCATGATGCAGCTTCATCTGGCAAGGTGCAGCAATGGCAAACCAAATATTATACAATTGCACAATCCTGGTAGATTATTTGGTAACAAGGACTCTCTATGACTATGGTTAAACC